>NW_024962254.1:3448853-3564244 GCF_019238085.1 Lagopus leucura
GAGAGAGAGAGAGAGAGATAGAGTCTGTTTGAATTGTATAGACCTCACCACAATGCTGGGGTGAGAAGTGCAGTCCAGTTGAGAGACTGAAGTGCAGACGGCGAAGTGCAGATGGCGAAGCGCAGGCAGCGAAGCGCAGATAGCGAAGCGCAGACAGTGAAGAGCAGGCGAAGAAGAAGGATCAGGTGACCTTGCTTGGAGTTATATCCCCTTGCTGACCGCAAAGTCTCCTGGGGAAATGTAGTTCTTCTCCGACAGACGAACATTCGGCAGATATCAAACCCCACCCCCAATGCATTACATGATGTTATGGTGTGGAATACTGATGACCAAAAATCATAAAACCATGACAAAGAGTTTTACAAGAGTACATATGCATTAAAGCAGATTGATAGAATTTCTTTGAAGAAAGATTCTGGAAGAAGGAAGAGAACTTTTATTATGCATTCAGCATCCCATAAGAGTTGCCCTGCCCAGACCAAAAGGCTCAAAAGGAGCCATGTGTCTGAATTATTTGGGTAAAAAGCCTTGTATTCAGATATCACCAGAGGTTATAACAGATTAATAATAATGTCACATTCAAGCAGTGACTGTAATCACCAGATCTCGATGGCTACCAATTGACTCCTACCTATCATGAAGCATGGGATGAGAAATCCATGCCTTCCCTCCCAGATCACATTTCAGATGAGGCTAACAGTATAATGTAGTTCCCATCAATTACAGACTTCTTTATTTTCCCTGAATGATTTTGCTGCATATGTTTCCAGTTTCAACCTGCTTGTTTTTCTAGAACCACTCACTAACCTTGGTTATTTCAGTGATATTAACCCCATACTGTGCCACTCAATCATTCTCCATGTCTGTGTCAGTTAATTGGAAGTGCCCATGAACCCTGAAATTAATCGACCTGGAAATACAGGTCTAGCAAACCTGGAACAGGGACATGAAGATGCCCTGTTGGCTTGAGCAATGAAATATAAGGAAAAACTGAGGGAGTTGTGTTTGTACAGCCTGGAGAAGGCTTATGGGAGATCTTATTGCTTTCTTATTGAGGAGCACCAAAGCTACTTAATGAGAGGGTGCAGCACAGATGGAGCCAAGCTCTTCCCAGAAGAGAGCAGAAATAGCACTGAAGGCAACGAACACATGCTGAAACACCAGAAATACTGATTAGCTAGAAGGGGGAAAAAAAATCACCATGAAGATGGTCACATTTTTGAAAAAGGCCCAAAGAGGGTGTGAAATGCCCATCCCTGGAGATATTTGAGCTCTAATTGGAAGCTGCTGTGAGCAAAATGCCTTGCTTTGATCAGGAGAGCTTAACTAGAGATCTCCAGAGTCCCCTTCCAGCCAGTTATTCTGTGATTCAGTGACTGTGTGACCACCTGCCCTTGAAGGTGCAGAGTTCTTTCACTGTTGGACACCAAAAAGCTGAGACACCTTACTTACATTTGCATGAATACACTAAATGAACCAAGTGCCAGTAAACTCTCATTTAATGTTCTAAATAATCTGATATTTGGACCTACTATTTATGCTGCCCCTAACAATACATACGAGGTATGTAACTGAAAACTCTGAATTACAGGAAATAAGTTGAAAGCACAGTTTGACTTACTGCCACATGAAAAAATTATCCCAAATAGAGTCATTCTTATTGCCAGGGATTCCTCTTCCCAGCCACTCAGCCCTACCTCTCTGCTAAATATTAAGATGAATAAGCTAAATGCTAAAAGAAAAGATATACGGGGTCAGTAACTCTAAGACAAGAATTGTACTACATGTACACACAAACATAAAGTAATACACAAAACAGCCATGAAATGAGATGCTTCAGCAGATAAATTCTTCAAGAACTTGTTAAAAAAAAGATGTTGTTTATCTGAATACATAGAATACATATTCATGTGCTTTATAAAGGAAAATGTAATGTGATGTGCTTCAGTGCATAATTTATGACAAGAAGAGCTGCAATGAAAAAGAAAGCAAAAAAAAAAAAGCAAACAAACAACAACAACAACAACAAAACTACCACAGCTTTATCATCCAGCAAAATCAAATGATGGAGAGAATCTGCAGAGTGTTGCACACAGCTCATGTAAATACAACAGCCAACCAAAGTTGTGTGCTACATGCTGGACACTTATCTTGAGGCTGACTAAAAAATAAAATGCAGACATCTGCTTAGCTGAGTTTCACAGTGACAGAAACAACCACACGTAAATTGGCTGCATTCAGTGTGGATTTAGCAAGAGAGAAAGTGATCAGATTCAATGGGGCTTTTGACTTCCAAAGGAAGAAGAAATCTGGAAGCATCAGTTCATCAAATAAATGAGAAAAAGGCAAACCTGAGACAGATACTGTATCACTGACTAAATCAACAGATTAACTACTTTCTGTCAGGAGAATGTCATTGATAGCCAAACCAACACACCACTTTGCAGTTACGTATTTTCCTTTTTTTGTCCTCTCTTTCAAAGGTGACGGAGTGGTAGGTCATATTCCTGCATGTCTCCTGTGTCCTGCAAGATCTTGCTGATTTTAATCTTCTACCCATGCTATAGCCATACACTCTGCTGGACTTGGATAAATGTCCATTCTCCTTTCCCACCCCAGTGTTTAAATGGAAATTCAGGAGCAGACATAAAGTGACTTTATGGAGTTCTTCGGTGGGGAAGAGACTGAGAAGAGCTTGAGATCCCAAGTGCTAGGGAGATAATGGTTCCCTGCACTCAGATGAAACCTAAGCTGTGTATTACCAAGAGTAATCCTCTCAAGATGATCTATGATTATAGTAAGAGAAATTACAGACAGGAGTGTTTAACATGAAAACTTTCAAGTGTGCTTTTGTCCTCGAGTGGTTGAAAGCTGGCTGCAGATCTAAAAATTGCAACTGTCATGGGACAAATATAAAATATTGGCATTTTCCTAAATGACAGAAGTACCTGTAACTAGTAACCTGTAGTAGTAACCTGTAACTAACCTGTAACAGCTGAATTTGTTCCATTTATCTTTGTAGATCTTTGGTAGGTATAGCTAAAAGAAGTTTCTCTGCCTAGAGCAAATTTCTCAGCTGGCCTCACTGCTGCTTCTCAAAACAATGGTGAGTTTAAGCACAGCTTAGGAAGAATTTTCAATGCATCCTAGTATTCATCTTTCTTTCAGTCGTTTTCCACTTTCCTTTGTTTCCTTTGTTTCCTCTTTTATGCTCAGCTGGTCTTTCACACTGTTTTTTGGCATCATTACCATTATTATTTTCCAGTATCTAACTTCCCCTACCAGCCCTCATCTGGGCCATTTGCTTTGCCCTTTGTTTTATTCTTGTCTTCTGGACTGGTCTTGCAATAAGAGATGACTGCACAGCAGGGAAATCTTTCACCTTGATGTTCAGCCAGCAAACAGAAATGTTGAGCAGACTCTCTGGGTGTAGATTTTTTCTCCTTATCAGACAGAAGTAAAACACAACAGCTTTCCCCAGGTAAACCCTAGAGCCCTGTCCACTGCCAGGACACTCCTCACAGATTGTTTGGGATGGGTCTTCTCCAAACTTTGCAGTCAAAACTCCCAGTTCACCATAAGGACTTTATTATTGTGCTGTTCATGCATCATTTCATTTTATCTCTAGCCACTACATATTCTGCAAAATATATTTAATGATGTATCCTTCCTTTATAAAACACATCAATATATATTCAAATAAAAACCACCAGAATTTCACTTTCTATAGCAAGTTCCAGAAAACTCTAATCGGTGTATGTAATCAGACTCAAATTATTCAGGATTTATTTAAGATTTTCAAAGGAAATTCCAAGTGGCTGATACAGGCTAAGCCCTAATTATTGAAAATTAGACATTTTGTCTGACTCCTATTTGTTGTTTGTTCTTTCGATTGCATAAAAAAATTGCTAGCTAGCGAAATCCGGTATTTCCTTCTATTTATTACTAGTGGATTTAGGAGGCAGAAGAGAGATTGCCTGAATGTTCTCTCTCTCTCTCTCTCTTTTCTGACAGATTGCCTATCAAGTAGATAAAATTTCAAGAAATGTGTGAAATAATGTTTCAAGTCAAATGAAAAGGTTCTGGCTCCCTAGATCTGACATCTTAAAGCTTGTGTTGAGGGAGCAACAGTAGATGCTTTCCTTTCTTGAATTTGTTTGCTTACCATGTTTTATAATTTCCATATACTTTGGAAGGTGTTTCTTTTCTTGGAACTGGGATGATTCCAGTTACCTGGTTCTTGACGAAATCATCCAAGGAGCTTGCATTAGTCCTACTTGCAAGACAGTTGTTTGGCTCTCCCACTAGTTGGCTTCCCACCAATGCTTCTAGGCAGACAGCCAAATGGAAAAGTCACCTGAGAGCAACCTGCCAGATGGATGTGAGAACAGTCACTCATAAGCCAACGGAGACAAACACCACGTTGGGCAGAGAATGTGACAGGCCAGGGAATCAGCTGGCTAAATACTTGCAAATCCGAATTTTAATGTAACTTAAATCTGAACCAACTTGCAGCCAGGAGTCCTGAAAGAAACGTCTAAGATCCTCAGAATTCTGATGGTTGCTAAAAATAAATCTTAAGGCACATTAATACAGAATAAGGTTTATTTCTCAGTGATATTCAGTGAGTAAAAAGAGATTATCTAAGTTACTACAGGCCTGTTAATCTGATATCACTCTCCCGCAGAGAAGTCCCAAAGCTGATATGAGATTAATGTGATGAAAATTAAAGGTAGAATTATAATTAACACTAGTCAATATAGTCTTATAAGAACAGCTCATGAAGCTAATTTGATTTCCTTATGTGATTTAATGATATATATACACAATAATATATGAGTACTTACATTTATTAAGATGTTTGCCTCGATACCATGTGATATTCAGATGAAAAAATGAACTCCACACATTATCAGTGGAGCATATATTAAATGGCTTGAGAACACGCTGACTGATCTCCAAGAGAGAAGTCAGTGAAAAAAATATCATCATCCAATGCAGACGTTTTTGAAAAGATTCTGCTGGATTTGTATTGTGAGAAGCATACCTACAAATTAATATATCTCTGAAGTAGGCAAACAGTGACTTGGAGAGGGTTGATAGGATGGGGTGCACACACTCTGTGAATTCCTAGAAGTTTGAGAGGAAAAAAGGAAACATATTTCCTTGTATAAAGAAAGAAAAAATCAATAGGAGAGACAACTGATGTCACCATAGGCTTATTGGCTTAGATAGGTAGTTGTAAGAGAATACATGTAGGCCATTCTTTTCTCCACCTAATTTAACAGCTAAGAGAAAGATATGTTAGCTACAGAAGAGTAACAGGGAATAGCTTTGTAACACAAGGAGTGATGCCTTGGCAGTATTTTTAGCTACTGACCAAGTTATCAGTCATTAAGAGCTTTCTGACCTATCTGGAAGGTTAGATGAGATATATAAATGATTGGGCACAGAGTTTTTTAATAGCAAGGCTGATTACCAGAAACAATGGTGGCTTCTCCATCCTCTAGCATTTATCTATAAATACCGGATGCCTCCTTTCAGGAAAATATGATTGTCTCTTTGGTTAATCTTCACTCACAAGATATAACGTGAGAACAAGTCAGAGAAATAGGAAGACTTGAGTAAGCAGGAGTTGAAACTGAAGAATACAATATGAGATATGAGTAGTTCTCATGAAGAAATCTGCAAAAATTACACCTCAGTTACTGGGGGTAGATCATGTAAACTACATGAATCATATCTGCACAGCACAGCACAGAAAACAAAAGTACTTAGAAGTTGTTTAGGGATAGATGTAGCATGTCAGGCCAGCCCCAGCCCTTAGAATATAATAGTTCCATTGGACCTTCAAAGATCATCTACTCCAACTGCCTGACCTCAGTAGGGTTAGCCAATGATTTAAAAAATACTCATAATGGCATTGTCCAAATGCCTCTTGAACAGTGACAGGCACGAGGCATCAACTTGCTCTCCAGAAAGCCTGTTTCAGAGTTTGACCACCCTTATGGTAAAGAGATTTTTCCCAATGTTCATTCTGAGCCTGCCCTGGTACAGCTGTAAGAGATTGAGGTTTGAATAAATGTATCAACTCTTTGTGTTTTACAAAAGATCTGGATACTCTGGTATAGAAATCTCTTCTGATCTATTAGAAAGTCATTCTGGTTAGATTACTTACAGCTGCAGGACACAAAAATTCAAAATTTCCTCTTCAGCTAATAACCTTTCATCTGATTCTGTTTCTTTCTGCTATATTAAGGCTCTGTGTTTAAGAATTCTCTGCAGTTCTCAGATTAATACGTCTCAGCCTACTGCTAAATAAAACAGTCTTTCTCCTTTGCCCTTTCTAAGTTGGTGCTTATGCAAATTACATTTACAGAGTTGGTCTTTGGATTAAAATTCCCCACTGATGGATAGGTAATTCTCAGTGGCAAATAATGCCTCCCTTACACAGATGCTTGAATGCTGGTTCAATTTTCTTGATCATCGGTAATGATGACATCTGTTAGCCTGATTTTATCCAGGCACTGTGCAAGGATTTCATTATTTTACAGCATTTACACATCTGATCATTGCTGACTGTTCCCACTGCTTGAAAGTACATCACTGCTATGGCTTTGAATATACCAGCTAGATGTTATGAAGAAAGGCTAGATTTTGTGCCTTCTGTGCCATCTCTAGGGTGGTGTGAGTTAATCAACAGAGAGCCAAAAGTCGCAGAGATGGAAACATAGCACAGAAGCTCCCTGTTCCACAGATACTGGAACAAGTATCATGAGATACTTTACTGTGAACTCAGTAGGCCTTTGCAAAGGCTGCTCTCTGCAGTCAGTAAAATATTACACCTGGTAACCATAAAGGATCATTTAACCTGCAAACATAACAAAGAAATTGTCTTGAAAATTATGGTTCATCCTGTGATTGAGACTGTGCTAGGTGAAAAATAATCCACCTCAAACACACTTAAATATGCCTAGACTTCCTCCAAATTGGGGAAATTCAATACCCAAATTTTCTAAACCATTACACATATGATCAGCAATGAAATCATTCCTATGCAAACACTGCAAGGTTCACCATTTTCCAAAGAGGAACACTGCAAATGGCTCTTTCTGTGGAGTGTGTAATGACTGCCCTTAAGCATATTAAAATAAATGTGGGAAAAACCTTCTAACACTAATGATCTTTCTCCCTTTTAATGGCAAAGTAGCCCAAGCGAGTAGGATAGCTCCCAAAATATGTTGTCTTTTAGAAATAATCTGGGAATTTAATTACTTTCAATATCTTTAAATAGTATTCCTAGTTGTTGTTTACCCAGTGTGGGTCTGATACCAATTGCAGCTGGTACTAGCAGCTTTCAAAATGACGGACGTGAGATTTCAGTATTGTACAAAGAACCCAATTGCTTGTCACAGGTTTTCTCACCTATGTCTTATTCCTTTCAGACCTTCAGTCCAATACAAGAAAGAGGCAATCCAAAAGGCATTAAGTGTAATGTCTGGATTGAAGCACTCTTATTATTAATTCTGAAAACAGTATTTTCATCATTATCTGATACTACGGCATCTTCTGTTGTGGAAAGAATGAACTTTGCTATATTAAACAAATTAACTGACTTTTGAAACCAGGCAATATACCTATTAAAATAAGAGGTAACTTACAGCTACGGTGAAGAAGTACATAATGATGAAAAGCCTGGAGCCTGGAGCTCTTTCTCAGATCTGCCAATGACTCATGCAATTCAGTGAGAACATTTTTTAGTTTTAGCATTTGTAGACCAGATTATATGTCCTTAGTTAGGAACCTTCAGTACAAACTATTCAGAAGTCAATGACATTTTTCTCTTTTCTGCATGATGTTCTTCTGGTGCTACAGAATCTACAGTGTTTCACATATTCACTTCGACACCAGAAAAAGGAAGAATCCATAAAATCCTCCAGGAATTGTGGCATGCCATGTATACTTAGGAGTGCTTTTTACCAGTAAATTGCACATAACTGTATGCACATAAATATATACGTAAAGAATTTCTCAAAATGAATTTATAAAGCAATTGTAGAAAAATGAGTCACTTTTCAAAATGGAAAAAGGAGAGAACAAGAAAAATTTCCACCAGAAGAAAATATTCACAGTGAAAACAAGCTCAGTGAGATACAGAGCGTGCAGAATTATTTCTGTATAATTATCTTGGTTTAGCCGTAGTAAGGTTATAAAACTTAAAATAACCATACCTAGGGAAATTTAACATTATATTCCAAGAAAGTCCTGTGATTTGGGAATACAGGATCTCATGTATTGCCCTTACTGTGAATGTAATCATGCTTAGAAAACAAGAAGAGTGTAGGGAGAACATTTTACTAGTAGAGATCTTTGGAGGTACTGAATAATGGTGCAACATGAGAGCCTGTAGCTTTGCTTTCATTCTGAGAAGATAAATGAGACATCCGTCTCTTTGGAAATAAGGTAGAATCTCATATCAAAGCTTTAATGTGCTATGCAAGTTACAAAAGATCCTTGTAGTAATGAAGACTAGGGACCACAAAGGAAAATGGAAGCTGTGGAATGTAAAAAGAAAAAAATACATAGGGTTTCTCCTAAAACAGGGTGTATTTTTATTTCCATAACTAGAGAATTTACAGGCAAAGGAGAGGAATGCACCTTGTGCTACTGGGCAATACAGATGCACATATACATAAACATAACCATGACAGAAAATGTCTGCATACCAAAAGCTAAAATTAATAAAGAAGCAGGCATACAACTTTTTCTTCCTTTTCTTTACCTTTTCTAAATTATGCTGATCAACCTAAAGGACAGCAATATAAACACAGCTTTAAAGTGTGTAAAGCCACATTAAAGGACTTCTTAAGCTCTAGTCCTGTTGCCTAGTTCACAACTTTATGTTTCACTCTCATTCATGCTGAAATGTACAAATTTTCTTCACCTTCAAAGTGAAATGGACCACACCTTTCATTAACAAGGCATTTGATTGCATGCAGTACCATCCTGCTTACAAGGAAATGTCATATTACAATAATGTTCTCATTAATATTAATATAAAGAACCGTACTCATGAAAATTAATGGTAAGTTATTTACCTTCTTTTAAGGTAATTTAAAAGCTAGAAATAAGGAAGCAAGCTAGCAGTATATGATGACCCTCCACTTCATGAAGCATCAGACAGTACCCATCATCTAGGTCCAAGAGAGCTGAACAAATCCTGTGTAATTTGTTCTGCTCCCTGCTTCCAGATAGATTTCATAATAGTAATGCAGGGAGGAAGGGTTACATCACCTCCATTTGCACTTTCAAGCTCAGGAAATCATAGAATCATAGAATTGTTTGAGTCAGAAGGGACCTTTGAAGGCTACCTAGTCAAACTCCCTTGCAATGGACAAGGACACCTACAGCTCCAAGCCTCACCTTGAATGTCTCCAAAGACAGGGCATGTTCCATCTCTCTGGGCAACCTGTGCCAGTGCCTCACTACCCTAATCATAAAAACCTTTTTCCTTATATCCAGTCTAAATCTCCCCTCTCTTAGTTTGAAACATTTCCTCTTGTCCTAGGCATTATGAACTCACACTTGAGGAACACTGACTTGGAGATTATCTGCACCCAAGTTCTCTATAACCATTAAAAAATGTAAATGCAAATATTTGCTGATTTACCAAAGGTTTTTTGTTAAACCATAGATTCCAGTAATGAAAGAATAAACAACCAGCAACTGTATTTATGAGCCCATTAAAGGAACCATCTTAGGAAACTGCAGTTAAAGTCTGTTTATCATTGCTGCCGTATACTGCTTCCAGAAGCTTAACTTTAATGAGCTATAAAAAGGAAAACAAGCTATTTCTAATCAATTCTCACAATTTAAATAATAATTAACAAATAAATCTAGCAACCATAAAAGAAAATAGTAAGGAGGAGATAGAGCTCCAATCAGGAAAGTACGGCATGTGCCTGACACTGTACACAGCTCCAAACAGCATCAAGATCTAGGCTTCTAGAGCCCATGGAGCTATACCACAGCCATGACAGCTCTTTGGATGTGAAGAGCCAGTTAATGACCTGCTGCTGTGGAGATATCTGGACAGAGCAGTGCCAGTGTGTACTTGAGAGTAAAAAGTGAAGGGAAGAATCTGGGTCTGGATTCTAGGTGGGCACAGATGAAGCTATGGGGGTAATTAGTTTCTGGGAATACAATTCTGCTCCAAGATGGACTCCTGAACAGTGGAATAAAGCATCAAATTTTAGAATCACAGAATATCCTGAGTTTGGAAGGGACCCACAATAGTCATCTAGTCCAACTGCAGGCTCCACACTGGACCACTCAAAAGCCAAACCCTATGTCTGAGAGCAGTGTCCAAAAGCTCCGTGAACTCCAGTGTCTCGGGGCCATGCCCACTGCCCTCTGGGGCAGAACCTTTCCCTAGACTCCCTTGACTCAGATTCCTTGAGCCCTGTGACTGTCACCTCCACTCCCTGTGAGGAGCTGCAGCCTCCATGAGGCCACCCCTCAGCCTCCTCTGCTCTGGGCTGAGAAAAACCAAGGGATTTGAGCTCCTCATACATTTTCCCCTCTAGACTTTTAACACAGTGACCAACAGACTCTGCTCTACCTCAGAGCCATTGATTCTGATCTAGCTGTGATGTTTCTGTTAGGAGGAAGTTCTTCACACAGAGGGTGGTGATGCACTGGAACAGGTTGCCCAAGGAAGCTTTGGATGCCCCACCCCTGGAGGCATTCAAGGCCAGGCTGGATGTGGCTCTGGGCAGCCTGGTCTGGTGGTTGGCGACCCTGCACATAGCAGGGGGTTGAAACTGGATGATCATTGTGGTCCTTTTCAACCCAAGCCATTCTATGATTCTATGAGTCTATGAATTGCAGGAGTCTTGGACTAGATGGTCTTCAGAGGTCCTTTCCAACTCTAACATTTCTATGATTCTAAGACTCTGTTAGTCTTCATGGTACACACTCTCTTCTTGCTCCTGCCCAGATGGTTGAACCATTCCAAATCCACACAAAGAATTGTCCCTAATTTTTTCATTCTCCAGGATGAAATTTTGAGAATGGAGTGTGGAGTACATAAAAATCCCCTCTATTGTGGACTGTCACATCTGAGGAAAGCCAGGTCCTTCAAGGCAAAGCCAGAGTTTTAAACATGCTTTTTTCTCTGTGTGAGCCACAAGATGTTTGCTGAAAATTGATTTAGAAGCCAAGCCTATTTATAAATGTTTTTTAAGATAATGGTTATGTTATTATGGCATCCTTTGGCTTGATCTGTTGCAATGCTCTGCTCTCACTTCTCAACAGAAGATTGCAAGAATGGCTATGCTGGGGCATGCAAATATCCATCTAGTCCAATATTTTCTCTACTGATGTGGTCAAAAGCAGATAGCTAGGAAAAACACAGTAATAAAATTAATGAGGGGCACATACAGTGATATTTCCCTGATGCACTCTCCCCGCCTCCAGCACTCTGTGGCTCGGACACATTTTGTGCTTAATAGCCCTTGAATGAATACTTCTCCCATAAATTTGTCTAGTTGCTTTTTGAGTGTAGGTAAACTTTTGACTTCCAGTATATCCTGTGACAGTAAGTTCTGTAGTTCAAATATGTGTTGTGAGTTCATAAACTGACACTTGATAATTTTATTTGATATCCTCTCATACCTGTGGGAAATGATGAACGTTATTTTCATAGTCACCCTCTGGAAGTTAGAAAGTTCAATAACATTTGCAGTCAGCTTAGTCTTAGCATTAATATTCTTTGGCCAGGACATGTTCTTGTACAGTGTCCAGAAACAGATATTGCCTTTTGCAAAATGTGGCTTTATTAATAGAAAAGATACTAATTGACTTCAACTGATATGGAATAAGAGGAAAATTAGAAAAAAAAAATAAAACAAAAGGGAGAACATTTACTATTCAGACCTCAGATGTATCTCGATCAACGTGTAGAGAATATAAAAATAGGTGTCTGAACCTTGCAGTGTTATTTAAGTGTAAAATCAAAGCAGAATCTTGGACTAGTTCTATTCCACAGGGGTAACTACTCATATGAAACTGAGCACACAGGCAATATTTCAGATATTCTCCTCCCTTCAGCAATTCCCATTATCATCTTAGGCATTTTCTGACACAGCATGCAGATTTTAAGATCATCATGTTCCTCATCAGTTGTCAAGGTTTGCCTCTGTTTGTGAATCTGAACCTTAATCTAGTTTGACTCGTGTAAATTTTACTGCCTGCCTGCTTGTCTCTTTCAGTCCATAAATATTTGCAAAAATGTGACCTTAGGTCTTGGCCCAACTCCACTCTTACACAGAACAGTGTTGATCAACCCAGACAATTTACATATACTCCAAAAATACTCAGAAAAGAATCCGCTTTTTTTTTCTTTTTCTTTTTTTTTTTTTTTTACCTCCTTTGAAGCTGCTGCTGAATACTGAATACTTTCAGCTTCAAAGTATTGCTGAAGCATTAACAGCTACAGCTCTGACTTATATTTTTATTTATATTAAGGGAAAGAGATAATGTAACAGGCTTGGAAGGAACATAAAATAAATGAACATGTTAGCATTAAAAACAGATTAAATAAGTCACAGTACATAAAATTAGTTTATCTGGCTTTGTACCCTGGACTGAAGCTCATATGGGACAAGTCAGCTTTCCAGGGAAACCCTCATAGTGCTGAAAGTTTAAATTTGCACTGTTCTGTATGAGGTGAGGCTCTGTACCATTCAAAAATTGATTCTGTACCTGAATGATATGGGTGCTCAGTAGGCAAGATATATCTCTCTTTACATTGATGAGTCTTTAAAATGTATGCAGCTGGAGAACTCCATAAGTTGCTACTTACACTGAATATTAGGCTGCAGAAGAAGAGGACAATGCAAATTTCAGTTACAAGTGAGGTTTCAAAGGCAAGGCATTTACATCAGGTCATCATACAGGTAGTGAGGAACCATTAACTACCACTTACGTAGCAGTGTTCCTTTTCAGCCTTGTCATGTCATTGCTGCTATGCACATTGTGTGGAATTTTTCACTTCCATTGTCAATTGTTAGTTCTAAGTTGTTAAGAAACAGATTTATGTCTATAACTGTTGTGTTATCTTTTGATTCCAAGAATAAGTGGTAGCGAGGTGCCTAACTCCTAAAGGAGTTACGTACCAACATGCCTTTGCAGATCTCAGTTACAGTTCCTTTAGATTTCAACAAAATAAAAGGAAAACATGTATTTAGCCCAATTACTAGAACGTTTGAGTTCTTTGACAATGAAAACTTTGAGATAATATAAGAAATTAGCAATTTTGCTGGATAGATAGATAGTACATCATCCCTGAATAATGAAAAACAGAGCTTCCAGCCTCACATGTTGAACCAAAAAACTCCATGTAGTTTTGAATTGATGGTCATTAGGAACTACATGAGTGTCCTATTGCTTGGCTAAGGCTCTTTGGGTACCCTACTACTTACTTCAGAATACGCTGTAAAATACTGCAAATATTATATGAGAGAGAGGGCAAGGGAGAATGGTTTCAGACTACAAGAGGGTAAGATTGGATATAAGGGTTTAGATTGGATGTAATGAAATTTTTTTAGAATAAGGGCAGTGAGTCACAGGCACAGGTTGCCCAGAGAGGGAAATGATGGATGCCCCAACCTGAAGGCATTCAAGGCCAGGCTGGACGGGGCTCTGAGCACTTAGTCTAGCTGTAGGTGTCACTGCAGGGGTGGTGGTCTAGATGACTTTTAAAGGTCTCTTTCCTACTTAAACAATTCTATGATTCTATGATAAGTCAAAATTTTCGTTCTGCTTCCTGGCACTCTGTATGAATGAGCAAGGATTGCTGCATGTCTTTTGTTAATGAAAACAAATTTGATATCAGTGTTTGAATTGATTTTATATATTTTTTTTATTCCCCCAAATTCTTAGGAAGTTGATTTTTTTTTTTTTTTTAAATTTAATTTATTTATTTTTTGGCTGCTCCAGTTTCTTTCAATTCTGGTTTGTCCAATGTTATGAAATCCATGACTTCACAAGAAAAGAATCAACAATAAAAGTCTTCTCGCTCCAAACAGATGTTACAGTTATACTGATACATTAACAGCACTGGAAAGTGTCCTCAGGGACTGGAATTCAATCATCTATACTAGTAAGTTTCTTCAGCTTTTGGCCCCAGCCCAATTAGTTCTTACCTGAGCAATTTCTGGGAATTAAGTTAGTGTGCATCAGGGATCATTTTCAATAGGCAGTATGGATGCAGGCACCCTGCAATGGAAGCTAAGAGGTATTAATGTTATTTACTCGAGTCAGTTCATGGCAAGTTTTCCTTATCACCAGAAAATAACCCTAGGCATTTAGAGGTAGACACAGAGTATGAGTGCTAGAGACAAAGATTAATTACCTTGTTGTAGTAAATTTTAGATGCACAAAGTATTTGCATTCTCTGAACAGGAGACAGCTTCTTACCTAGCCTGGGAAATAGCACAATGTTTTATTAAATATATAATAATAAATACCTCTGTGCTGGTAAGGTCTCACCTGGAGTACTGAGTCCAGAAGTGCAGTCCTCAGTACAGGAAAGACATAGACCTGTTGCAGTATGTCCAGAGGAGGATCACAAAAACGATCCAAGGGATGGAACACCTCTCCTACAAGGACAGTCTGAGAGAGCTGCGGCTGCTCAGCATGGAGTAGAGAAGGCTCTGAGGTGACGTGATAGTGGCATAGGGGGACAGGGGGGATAGGGGAGCTACAGGAAAGAAGGAGACAGACTCTTTAGCAAAGTCAGCGGTGATAGGACAAGAGGGAAGGTTTCAAGCTCAAAGGGAGTAGATTTATGTTATATATAAGGAAAAAGTATTTTAAAGTTGGGGTAAAGAGGCACTGGAACAGATTGCCTAGAGATGTGATGGATGCTCCATCCCTGAAGTCTTTCAAAGCCAGTGTGGATAGAGCTCTGAGCATCTGATGGAGCTGTAGGTGTCCCTGATCATTTCAGGGGAGTTGGACTGGGTGACCTTTAAAGCTCCCTTCCAACTCTAAGGATTCTATAATTCTAATATATAACTAGATGATATTTGAAGTCCCTTCCAAGCCAAGCCATTCTATTGGTCCTGTGATACCACTGCCTCACTCCCTGCCACTGTCTCAGAATTCCTATTTGAGGTAATTTAAGGTGTGTGGATACATAGTTAAGCAGAACATACAGTAACTGATAAATAATATGTACTCGTAAGTTATTTAGAGGATGATATTCCTGAGAACAAACACTGCAAGATTTCCCCAGTTTTGCCTAAAATATGCTGGCTTGATATTGGTTTGCCTATTCAGTTTCAGTGAATAGATTTCAATTTCACTAATTCTTAGAGTATTTGTAAATTTTCTTTAAAGTCACAACCTTCAGAAACCCTTAAACTCTGGTCAAGCTCTGACCAATTTCAGAGCTGATTGTTTTCCAACTCTTGTGATTTCAGGGGCTAAAAAATGAAAATGCAATCTTTGTGGTCTTCAAAGCCTTAAAAAAGTTGCAAGGACCTTTATACTACATGATGGTGATTCTTAATGAAGCTCAAGACTGGAGGTAGGAGAGGAAAAGTGGTGCGATTTGTGAATGCCCAGACTGGGTGTTATTGCAACCTAGTCATAAGTATACGATGTGGCTGGGCTTATATGCCAGTATTAATTTATATTCCAGCAGTAGTTTACGTGCTGGCACTGCAGCATAGCTCAGAATAGAGCTGCTAACCTCCCTGGAAAATGGCTTCCTCTGATCTCTGACACTTTTTCCTGATTAAAGAATGTTTTTCATTTTTATGACCACATGAGAAGAAACTCCAAAACATTTTTGAGAAAGAGTGATTTTTTACAGCAGGTCCCCAAAGAAGGTTCTCTTTGCTTTCATGCTGCACTAGCCATTCCTTAATTCCCTAGGTTAACATGTGAATAAAAAATGTTGATAAACAGCTGGCAAGACAAATAGACAAAATTGCCATTGTGTAAGCAGTTTATCTGCTATGGCATCATTCCTCATAAATGTCTCTTTGCACATTCCAGATAGCTCTTGATAAATACCCCTTCTGTTTACTGCTGCACTACAATTAGCTGACTGACGGTGTAATAACCATGAAAGCTGAGTGCATGCTTGATTAATAAGGATCTTTTCCTATGCTATACTACAAATTCTTTTAGTTCTTGTTGTGAGACATTACAATGTTCATTGAGTACTAGTTCTCTGTGTGTATGTATACATACATATATACGTAACCTGGGATCACCGTCTTAAAAAACCTATCAGACACCTGTAATTACACCATTTGTTTTACTTGTTTGCTGGGACAACACCGTGCTAGCTGCTCTGACCTCTCTGCAAGCTGCAAGCAATGCTGGAGCTACCTTCCATGCCCTTTTGGCTATCATTGAGCCTGCAAAGGCTCTAGGAGCATAGCTGCTGTCCAGACAAATACAGAATTGCCCTACCCTTGATATCATCTGTGAGGATTCATCAGCAATCTCTGTGCTGTACCCTCCCTTAATATAATATAAGAAAGCTGGGACTGTTCAGCCTGGAGAAGAGAAAGCTCCGGGGAGATCTGAGAGCGGCCTAAAGGGGGGCTGTAAGAAAGACAGACTCATTAGCAGGGTTTGTGGTGATAGGAGAAGGGGAACGATTTCAAACGAAAAGAGGAGAGATTTAGACTGGAGATAAGGAAGAAATCTTTCACTATAAAGGTGGTGAGGCACTGGAGCAGGTTGCCCAGACAGGTGTTGGATGTCTCATCCCTGGGGTCATTCATGATCAGACTGGACCAGCCTCTGAGCATCTGATGGAGCTGCATGTGTCCTCTGTATGTTCGTTGCAGGGGAGTTTGAGTAGGTGACCCTTAAGGCTCCCTTCCAACTCAAACAATTCTATGATTCTGTGAATACCTTTAAACACAATCTTCAGCCTATCCCCAGGGCTGCACCTGCCTACAATCCCAGTTGCAGGGATGCAGGCTGGAGGGGCAGGTTTCGAGCAGAATAAGCATTTTAGAGCAGTTTAGAGCAATACCATTGTTCGCACCTTCAAAGTGAAGTTTTTTACAATATCTTTTCTGAAATACCTGGCTTTATTCAATGGACAGTGATGTTCTTTCATCATTACTTTTCATTCCTATAATATTTGCACCATAAAAGTTCAGTGTCTCACTAAGTTCCATACAATTCAAAATCATGAATATTCTCAATTCATAAAATCCATTCATCTTTTTGATTTTTAGGTTTATGAAATTTGTGCAGGAATATATACGTCTGGTCTTGGTCTGGTTACTTATTTCTAAGTGCCAAGCTTAAAAAGGTCTTTAATTCTTGAGACTAACCATTTTTCTTCTTTGCTTCATCCGCATTTTATGAACTTCTGTCTCAATTTTTATTCGAAGATAAAGATTTTTTATGATTTCATCTTTTTGATGTAGGCTCTATCAAGCCTAAATATTTCCCTAGTTTCTAATAATGGGAAACCTTTCTTCTCTATAACTTTTCTGCTATCATACATTGGGAGACCTATTCTGTTATATTACCCGTTTATTCCTACACAAGCTATCAGTGAAGTAAAGTTCAGAATGCAGTATTAATTTTTGGTTGGTATTTAGTCTTTTGTTATTCATGGTTTAAGCTGATTTCCAAGTCATCTCCCTTACCTCATATTATTCACTTCATCTGCGTCAATACATTTTCCTAGCACTCTCCAGTTTGTCATCTGCTGGCATTTTCTTTCTCTTCAGCAACTAGAAGCCCTCTAGGGTGATTATTTTCTGTTCCTGAAAGAACAGCCCATGTTTCTGTTTCCTTAATATCCTCCATTTTGTTCCCTCTAATCTAAAAAGAAAATATTCTTGTTTTGAGTTCAACAGAATGCCTTCACTGTATGTTCAAATACTTTACAGGAAGCATTAAAGCTGTCTTGTGGTTTTAAAAGAAGTTTCCAAAAACTCAGGGTTGTATGCATGCAGAGAAACACTTATTTCAACTGGGATTCTTGAGCATTTTGCACCTTACAGAACATGCAGCATATCAGGGCAAACAAAAAGGATTTCATAATTAAATTTGATCCTTTTTAACACAGCATTTTTGTACTGCAGTGTTCCCATTGCTATACTTGTATGTATGTCATATGCAAAATAAATTCCGGTTGCTTAAATAGGAAACTGATTTTGATGCAGCCAAGGCCTGCCTGTGTTTGGCAAACCACTGCTTGAATTTAGCAGGCACAGAGAATAGTAAATTCTCAGTAACTTTTGCAGAGTTATACCAATTTACACCAACTGAAAATATTTCCAGTGCCTTCTGGGGAATAAGAGACCTATGTAGAGTTCTTTGCTGACCTTTCAAGGGAGGGTATTATTAAAGATTTATTCCTTCCAGAATTCTAATTGGTTTCTTTTGGTGACCTTTCTGGATAATGGTGATGTTTTTCTCAGACTTTACAATGCTCTCAGGTAGGGAATTCTTTTGCTGCACTAACACAGCAACGGAATTCTAATCTGCATCCAAACTCCATCCCCTCCTCCTTTCTCAAGAATTTCTTACTACAGTCTTGAACCAGAGGATATGCACTGTTGTCAAACTTTTGCAATACTTTTTGAATAAGCATTGATCTCTCTTTTCATGCATCAGGAAGAATAAACAAACAAATAAATAAATAACTGTGGCTATGGGGACATATTGATCAAAAACTGATCTAAAAAAAGCATCTAATGACACAGAAAAATCCTATGAAGATCTACATCACCTGAGCAGAAGATATAAGGCAAATGATCAGCAACTTGCTTTTGGCTACATCTTGTTCTAGGCTAGCTCGGCCTCTGTCTCACATCTGTTATAGCTACAGGGTGCAGGTCCCAAAGTGAATTAAGTTCACCAGGATTTCTCCAATGGTGAACAGTTTTTCACCAGGTCGGAGCCAGGGTACACCAGAGAGTATCTATAGCACGGATTACCTGGGAAGAAAGTCTGAAGTGGATCAGCTTTATTATTCAGATGTACTTTCTTGTGAATCTTCCGACTACTCATTATGGAGGCGGCCACTTATACTTCGGTGATATCCAGAAAGATTCATACTTACACCTTTGTTGTTCCAATCAATAAAAGCTGAGCTCATCAACCCTGGAGCTAGCACACACTTTCCTTTCTATAAGTCTGGGCCTTATGTAGGCTAAAATTATAAGGTAACATCTTCCTTTTTGTTGTCTTTTCACAATTAGTATTTGAGTAAGTAAAACCTTTCTTATTATAGTTTATCACTGCATGCACAAAAGCAAAGATGGAGATAAAAAAGAGCATGGATTTCTCTTTGTTCAGCATGCGAAAAATAAGTTTTGCACTTAATCAACAAGTCTGAAAAATCTCATTCTCTTCAGCACTGTTGTCACCTCCTAAAGCAAAATACTTGTCTCTCCCCTTATGAGCTAAAAGTGTGAGAATGTATTTCCCTTTATTACATGCAAATACACCACAGGGTAATAGACTTAAATTACTGAGTGGAACTGAAAAGCCTCTAACAATCAGTGACGGAGACTAGGGAGGCTTATTCTGAATGCAGTTCCCCACAAAGAAAAGATATTCATATTCAAAAGGTGGATAGAATTTTGCCATTTTAAGAAAGACTGTAGGATATCTGACCAGTAATATGAATTAATTGAAAAAGTACCCTTGGAGGCTCACCTCCAAGGTGAGCTCCACAATATTCTATGAATGAGGCTAGCATGACAGAGAAGACATACATGAGACTACCCATTCTCAGCAGTGCAAGGTAAGAAAGGATGAAAAAGTTCATCAGTCATGGCAAACGGAGGAGTACACATTCAATGTGGGTAGTCCTAATGCTTTCTTTTAATGGTGGGAGGAACTAGTACCAAAAATACTGCGATAAAAGTCTAGGCAATAAGGCTGATGGGAATGTTAGTAAGACAGGAAGGAAAAGTACTGATAGGATTTGTCAAAGCCAGGGAAGTGTGATCATGCATTGGAACAGGCTGCCAGGGCAATGGTAGAGTCCTCATTACTGGAGATATTTAAGAGATGTGTAAACGTGGTACTTAGGGACATGGCTCAGCAGTGGACTTGTAGTGTTGTGTGTATGATTGGACTTGATTATCTTGAACATTTTTTCCAAACCAATTGATTCTATAATTCTGCCTGACATAGAAGGATAGTCTGGGAGTCTAGCCTGGAAAACACAGGTGAGGATCTTATCCATCTGTAAAAATATTTGATGACAGTTTGTAAAGAAGATGGGGCCAGTCCCCAGTAGAAGGCCAAAAGCAATGGACACAGACTTAAATGCAGGAAATCCTTCTGCAACACAAGAGTCATTTTTTTCTGTAAGGATGGTCAAGTATTGGAATAAACTGTACAGTGAGGTCATGGAGCCTCCATCTGTGGAGTCTTCCTTCAAAATCTGCCTAGACACAACTCTAGCTAGAGGTCTTCAAGACAATGAACTTCAGATTCCATCCAGTCCCTATCTATGATTCTATTGATTCCGTTACTTCGCCATCCATGCTACGTCTACAACGATGTCCCCTACAGCTTCAAGCTGCAGCATTTCAGTCTGTGGGATGAAGATGCCAAACTGGGACGTAGGGTGGGGATGCAGGAGGGCTGTGGGGGCTGTGCTCTGCTCCATTGCAGATCCCCCTTCCACACCATGCCATGGCCATGGCCAGGCACCCACTGTCCATCTAAGGCATCCCACGGATGACCTCAACATGAATGAAGACCAGTGAGTCCTTGATGGGGAAGGGAACGCTGAAGGGCAAGCAGCAGACAAGTTCCACAAGACCTTGGGCAATTACTTCATCAAGTGCTGTGCCCAGGAACTGAGGCTACTAGGACAATCACGAGAATGGGTTTGGAGTATGAGCTGTGGATGACACAGATGATGTTCCCTTTCTCCAGGCTCCTGGATAAATACACCAGACACAACAACACCTTCTGGGTGTTAGTGGTGGAGATTGAGCCACTGGCTGGGCAGATCAAAAAGTAACACCTCAGTAACTGGGCTTCATGGCCTAGCAGCAGTACAAAATCATCACACAGGACCTGGTCCCCATGCTGGCCAACAGCTAACTCAGCAACGTTGGATGATAACCAACTACATCTCCTATTCTGGGCAAAGTGGTGGGTGCAAAGATGGACACAGAATGATTTGTTAGTGTACTCAGCCGCCCAGTACCTTGGGGATATTCAGGAAAATTTCTTCCCTGAAAGAGTGGCCAGAAAACGTGGAGATGTGGCACCTAGGAACATGGTTTAGTTGACAGAGTGAGATAGGCTGTGGCTGGACTTGGGGATCTTGGAGATGTTTTCCAGCCTTAATGAATCTACAAGTGGATGTGGTAGTGCTGGGTCAGTAGTTGGACTTGATGACCTTGAAGGTCTTTTCCAGCCTTGAGGATTCTGTGATTCTGATTCTGTCATTCTGTCATTCTGTGACAATTCCTTATTTTTCCACTATATATAAAAAAAAAAAATAACCTCACTGAATTTTATTTTCCTGCCAAATAAACCAACATTTTTCTCCAGCTGAAATGTAAATAAAAAGTTGGGTATTACAGATTATGGGATTTTTATATAAAACATTTGATTTATCTTCTTTTTTTTCCTCTCACACTGATTTATGGTCTATTTGGAAAACATTTTTATTGACATTTTATGAACATGATTTCATTCCATATCATTCTACCATGACCCCATGCCATGTTAGCCAGAACAAAACCTCTAAACAAAATTTAAAGTTCTGTGCCTTTGTATATTACCTCTCATTTTTACCATTCATTTCAGCTGTAAAATATGTGGCCTTCTGCCAGCATTATTGTGCCAGCTTCCCGTATGAATGTTAAGCAGGCAACAATGATGCACTATAATTACAGTGCTTGAAATGATTGGAAATAAATTGGCTCTCCAATTATAGATGCACGAAAGAGGCTCCAGTATATCACAGTCAGACCATTAATTTCTAAAGTAGTTCAGGCGATCTCACTATTTTAGTGACATTCGTTATTCACTGCTGCAATGAATCACAGCAAACAGTGAAACAGCCTTGAAATTAACAAGTTGAAGGACATTCAAAAGCAAAAGAACTTAAACCATCCCATGTTACTTTGTGCCCTAAGGAGAAAATAAGCTGTAAAAGCAATATTGAAATCTATTTGCTGCATTTTGAAAAAAAAAAATGCTAATGTACATTTTGTTTTCACCCACTGTCTTCAGTGTATTTACACAATATTCTGACAAAGCACAGAAATAATGCTATGGAAATCTGCACAGTAAGCACATCCACATTTCTAAAGTGTGCTACAAATATTTTAATGGGAAAGCCAGGACTGTAAATGTAAATACTGCATGTTACATTTCCTTATCTCAGCAGGCTCTGTCTCTCAGGATAACACATTATTAACTCGGTATTTGTAAACCTGTCCAAGTGAAATGAAAATTGGGGCCTGTGACAAACACTCATGTAGAACTCAGCATGTACAGTGCAGAAATTTAACTTCTTAAATATTTTCTGTGCATGTATTCATCCCAGTTGTCTCCAGGGTAATGGCCCTGTAGTTGGTCTGTTTCCACTCTGTATATAGACAAGTAGGGGAGTGAAGAAAAATACCCGAGCTTCAGACCCCAATGTGCTTCACCCTGTGTAAAATCCAGTCTCTTCAATTATACAGAGATAAGATAACCTAAGAACGGAGATACTTTAAGTCTCTGTGGCTCCTCCATTTTGATCTGGATAATTGAAGAAGCTGGTCACAGCACAACTTTCTTTCAGCAGCATAATGCCTCTAGGCGTAGAACTTGAGGACCAGTATCTGAATACCACAAACACTTACAAATCTAAACCTTTTAATGGTAATTTAAAACTAGAATAATTATTTTTAAAAAATTAAACTTCAAAGAATGACTAAAAGTCTAAAGCTACTCATTACTGCCAAGTCATCAGAGCCTGAAATTACAATTTAAATGTTAGTAATTCACCATTGCTCTTTCAAGGATATGCAATTATGTCACTCCAGATTCATAAACAAGCACTGACACAGAAAAATATATACACCTCAGATATTCTAGATGAGATTCTTGACAGAACAAAAGAATTGAGCAATAAACTTGTTTCTTATGTGTATGTGCTTTATCCCAATACTGTGAAGTAAGTATATGTAATAATAATAATACATCTTTAGTAGGCAGACTTAAAAAACTCATTTTGAAAATATTATTGCTAGTTCTTCTGTTCCATTTTCCATGCCAAGACAAAGGTAACTATGAGGGCTGTTAAAAGACACCCATTTAGGTGACACAGCTCCTGAAAAATTCAGGCAATCAAGACAGAGATTTTAAATTCAGGTAGCTGTAGTTCATAGATCATTTTAGAGGCCCTCCTATGGATCACTCTTTCCACATTTCTTTCATGCTAAGGGCCCTAGAGCTGAACATAACAGTCCAGGTGGGGTATCACAAGTGCAGAGCAGAAGGGGACGATCACCTCCTTGTCCTGCTGTCCAATATTCTTTTGATGCAACCCAAGGTACAGCTAGTTTTCACAAAATCACAGAATCACAGAATCACAGAATCACAGAATTGTAGGGGTTGGAAGGGACCTCCTGAGATCATCGAGTCCAACCCCCCTGCCAAAGCAGGTTCCCTACACCAGGTAGCACAGGTAGGCATCCAGGCAGGTCTTGAACATCTCCAGAGAAGGAGACTCCACCACCTCCCTGGGCAGCCTGTTCCAGTGCTCCGTCACCCTCACTGTAAAGAAGTTCTTGTGCATGTTTGTGCGGAACTTCCTATGCTGCAGTTTCCGGCCGTTTCCCCTTGTCCTGTCTCCACTCACCACTGAAAAGAGTCCGGCCTCGCCATTCTGCCCCCCACACCTTAGATATTTATAGACCTGGATCAGGTCCCCTCTCAGTCTCCTTTTCTCAAGGCTGAACAGACCCAGTTCACTCAGCCTTTCCTCATAGGGGAGATGCTCCAGGCCCTTCACCATCTTCGTGGCCCTCCGCTGGACTCTTTCCAAGAGATCCCTGTCTTTTTTGTACTGGGGAGCCCAGAACTGGACGCAGTACTCCAGATGAGGTCTTACCAGGGCAGAGTAGAGGGGGAGGATCACCTCCTTTGACCTGCTGGCCACGCTCTTTTTAATGCACCCCAGTAAGCCATTGGCCTTTTTGGCCACAAGGGCACACTGCTGGCTCATGGCCAACCTGTCATCCACCAGGAAAAGTGCAAGTGCACACTGCTGAGTCATATCTCATTTTCATCCACCAGCACCCCCTAGTTCTTCCCTGTAGGGCTGCTCTCACTCCAGACAACCCTCAGTTTGTACTCATATTTGGGATTGCCCCTACCCAGGTGTGTCATCTTGCACTTGACCTTGTTAACATGGACCTCCTTTTAAAGCCTGTCTAGATCCCTTTTGATGGCATCCTTCCCTCCAGGGGATCAATTGCACTACATAGCTTGGTGTTATTGACAAACATGTTAAGGCTGCACTCAATCCCACTATCAGTGTCTTAATAAAGTTATATAGCAGTTTTGGTCCCCATATGGGCTCCCAAAAGACACCTGAACATACTGACCACAACCTTCTCTCTCTCTGGCTGCAGACATCCACCCTATTCTTATTCATCAAATAGTTCACTCCTCAAATCTATATCTTTCCAACTTAGAGGCAAGGATGTCATGTGGGACCATGTCAAAAGCTTGACAAGAGTCCAGATAGATTTGCTCTTCTTTTGTCCACTGATGCTGTTACTCCATTATAATAAGCCACTGGATTGGTCATACACAGTTTGCCCTCACTGAGACCATGTTGGCTTCTTCAGAACACTTCGTCTTCCCCTTGCCTCAACACAGCTTCCAGAAAGATCTGTTCCACAATCTCTCCAGGTATGGGGAAGGAAATGATCAGCCTATAGCTCGCAGTGTCTTGAGTCCTACCTTTTTAAAAATGGGAGTGATGTTTCCCTTTCACAATTACTGGTGGCTTCATCTGGCTTCATATGGCTTCAGATCACTGCCATGACTTTCCAGATATGTCCCTTTATAATGCATGGGACCTTATTCCCCTAGTCCCTATCCTGAGGTTCAGAGACTTGAGAGATATGCTAAGAATGACTATCAATGGAGACTAAAGCAAAAAATATTATTGAGTTTTTCAGCTTTCTCCATGTCTGCTGTCACAAGTTTACAACTTGTTTCTCAGAAAGGCTAAAAACTCTTCAGTCTTCCTGTTCTGACTGATGAACCTGTAGAATCTCTTTTTATTATTCTTTGCATCCCTTGCCAAGTTCAGCTCCAGCTGTGCTTTGGCTTTCCAGATCCCATTCCTACACATCTTGTTGGTGTCCCTATATTTCCCAGACCACATGTCCCTGATTCCACTCTCTGTGCATTTTCTTCTTACACTTCAGCTTGGTAAGCAGGTCCATGCTGTTTTCCTGCCTTCCCTGCTTGATTTTTTACATGTAGGAATTTAGAGTTCTTGTGTTGTATGAAATGCGTCCTTAGAGAGCTGCCAGCTCTGATGCTTCCTTTATCTCTGAAGACAATTCCCCAGGGGATCTCTCCTGCAAATTTTTCAACAGCTGGAATTTCACTCACCTGAAGTTCAGGTTCCTTACTTTTCTCTTTGCCAGGTCCATATTCCTCGATAAACTCAATCAGGTAGCTACAGCCCAGATTGTCTCCATTCTTAACCTGGTCCATGATCTCATCTGCATCAGTTAGCACCAGGCCCAGAAATGCTTCTCATCTGCCTGGACTATCTGTTACACGGATTAAGAAGTTATGATAAGATGTAGCTTGATTATATAACATCCCCTATTTATTTTATAAATTGAAAAATATTGGGGAAAAAAATAACCGTTTTTGGTTACTTTTCCACTGTTATGAAAATTCAACATGAAGTCTCATTTTTTAATGCCTTCTGAACAAGAAAGTTAAAGAGAATCAGTTCTCATGAAAGGTCTGATTTAACATTTCAGCACTGAAATAAATTTCACTACCTTCTTGTTCTGTCTCTGTAGCAGATCACCAAAAAAAACATAATAAAACCTACATCCAGCATTCCTATGTATGTATGTATGTATGTAATCTACCTATGTACATTGATTACGGTCTTTGGTCTCTCTTCAGATTTGGAAAAAAAAATAAATAAAAATCCCCATTAAGGCTTGTTTCTGCCTTTTAAGAAGGAGAAGACAGAAAGATCCAATGGGAGGTGAAATGAATCATCAACTCCACAACCCCTCAAAATGTACAAATCAAACACACACATTAAAGTGCTTCTCAGTAAATTATTTGGTACATGTATTCAGGGATGATGCAGTCTGCTCCCCAAATCGAATAGATCTGATTTAGAAGCAGCAAGAGACAAGTTAATGATGAATTAAGGAGTCTGGTACACATTGTTTTTCACAGACCAGAGTGCTGACAAGGGAAATACTAAAAAGTAATTCTGTGATCTGAAATTGAGTGAATTTTTTATCATCAGCTTGATCTGGATCCTTCAATCTGAATTCTTCAATACTTGTTTCATAATATTGATTTTTTCTTATCAAATTCAAATTTACCTATTTTCATTTTTGTAGCCAGAAAAATTAATCTTTTACCTACTGTTATTATTGTTAAAATGCAAGTCTTTTTCTGATTTACTTTAAGAAATTTATATTTCATTTTCAAAAATATAATCTGAAAAACTCAAGTGTAGATCAAGTTCAAAATCAATGACACCTTTCCAACATTTTTAGAAAAATGTTTTAATATATACCTAAAAATATATTTTTAAAAATATATCTTTTTTTTAATACACTTTGGAACTCTGATTACCATCACTCAGTGTAGGACAAGTAAGACTTGTCTGTAAACTTTACAGTGTCGAAGAAATATAAGAAGGAAAAATGCATTCCAAACTAATAAAAAATATATAGCAATAATAGTAAAAATAATAGTAAATAATAGTAAAAAGTATAGTAATTAAAGTAATGTCTAGGAACAAAGTTTTATGGAAAAAGAACGTTTCAAACAAATTTGCATGACACAAATTTGCTTTGATTAAATTCTATGTGTGACTAGCAAATGCAACAATATTAATTTAACTGTATTGGATGTTTACCTCAGAAAAAACAAACATTCAAAGCAGGGTGAAAAGCTGAACCGATTCCAAACTGTCCGGTAGTCTCAAAGGGCAAGCTCTCAGCAAAGAATCACCTTAATGGGGTTCTGCAAGATCAGTTTTTCTTTTGTTTTTTTTCAAAATAATTTCACAATATTTTTAAAGAAACTTTAAAACCACTGCTCATAATATTGAGTGTCTTAAAGCACAATGAAACAGGATGTTCAAGTGAGGATTGCTTCAGAGTATTTTAATGCAGCTACGTGCTAAATTAAATCAAAAAATACGAAATGCTGTATTCATAGGAATGAAGATTCTATATTGAAAAGTTATGAAAATGTAGGATGTACCAAGAGAGAAATGAAGACATTCAGTGTCTTTGAAACTCTGTCTACAGATTTGAACTCTTCAAAACCTGTTCTTAAGCACTTCAGAAAGCTTGAATTGAGCGCTGTAGCTAAACTCTCATAGAAGTCAACACAATGTCCATTGTCACATTTGTCGAGAATTAGATCAAGTCCAAGAAAGCACTTCACGTTTATTGGAGTGCTGTACAAATATTAACTAATTAAACCTCTAACATTAGAAACGTCTTTGAGAGGAAAAAAAATGAAAACATCACCTTCTTAACAGTCATTGCTTGCCCCAACACTTCACACTAAACCTAAAATCTCATGAGTAAAATTGAAAAGCTTTTTAATTTTAACATTTCATTCTCTGTCCCATCAACTCGGATCAATGTGTTTGGAGGAGGTCACTGTCAAACTGCTGACTTTTTAGATGTACAATTTAAGCTTAATTAAAGGCTTGATGGAACTCTCTCTGTAAAATGAATTCATTCAAATAGAACATGATTTAAGATCATTCACTAAGGACCTCTTCTTCTTCCATACGGAATATAATTTTTTACTTCATC
Source organism: Lagopus leucura (assembly GCF_019238085.1). Taxonomy (NCBI): domain Eukaryota; kingdom Metazoa; phylum Chordata; class Aves; order Galliformes; family Phasianidae; genus Lagopus; species Lagopus leucura. The sequence goes on from NW_024962254.1 coordinate 3,476,939, forward strand.
TTACAATAGAAATTAAACTTCATAAAAGAGACGTGGGGCTTGTTCCAAGATGCAGGGATTTATATAAAATGTACAAGTTGATACTATCCATTTCCCTTAAAGGTAATACGACTGTTGTGGTTTAACCCAGCAGGTGGCTCAGCACCACACACTCATTTGCCCACTCCCCTGCTTCCCAGTGGGATGGGGGAGAGAAAAGAAAAATAGAACTCCTGGGTTGAGATAAAACTATTCTCTAAGATATAGAACAGGGAAAGGATGACAGTTATGTCTGTATAGATATATATATATGAATGCATATAACAACTGATGCACAAACAATTGTGCATCTACAATCCCCCACAACCTAACCAGCAGAAGAGCAAGAGATGAACTCCTACCCTTTCAAAATCCCTCCTGCATGATATCATATGGTATGGAATATCCCTTTGGTCAGTTTCAGTCAGCTGTTCTAATTCTGTTCCCTTCCAGCTCCTTGGGCCCTTCACTGAGATTGCTCTTGGCTCTGTAAAATACTGCCCAGCAGCAACTATAAACATAGGTGCATTATTAACGTTGTTTTTCTCCTGAAACAAAACATAATAGATACTCTGAAGAAAACAATTCCATCCCAATTGAAACTAAGAAAATGACTTACATTTCTAACAAATTTGAAGAAGTTTAGCATACTAATGCTATCTTAAAATACCCTGCAATCTAATGGCTATCTGGTGACTTCAGTGCAGTCACTTTTTTTTCTTAAAAGTCCAGAAATTTCATTATTTCTTTCCTTTCCTTTTCCCTTTCTCTTTCCTTTTCCCTTTCCCTTCTTCTTTCCTTTTCCCTTCCTTTTCTTTTCCACTTGGAAGGTCTTAACTTATAGCATTTAAATAGCATTTAAATCTGTTGCCGAACACTGTTAGTGTTCCTGTTTGCTTACCTCCCTGCAAAATCATTTTACAGACTTTTATTATTCAGCACTCACGACCTAATTTCCTGACCCATCATACTTTTTTTTTTTCATTAGATTGCTTATTTTGACTTCTAAGAAGTATTCTGTGCTGATTTGAGAATGTATTCCTGATTTTGTATGAACTGAGGACTCATATTTAAGCATGCAAACAATATATGTAATCACAAGAAATGACAAACCTGTACGTCCTGGATAAGTTATACTGCCACAAAAAATGCTAATCAGTGGGCCCGGAAGAATTTTGGGATCTTTTTGGTACAAGGAGATAAGAAGTTCTTGATGTCTAGGAAATAATCTTGTGATACGTTGAAGAATGCTGAGGACACGAGCGGATTTATCATTGGAGGGGGACCTGGAACTTTAAAAATGTCAAACTCTTCAAAGCTAACTAGTTCATTGAAGGTCCTTCAGCTGATGAAAGTCAAGCTCATAGCATTCATCCACTAATGGACAGAAGAAACATGCAGACAGCAAAAGGAGTACAATTTATACTTGCCTTGCATGGACATGGTAATTTCTGCAAGTCATTTATTTAAATTGGCCATATCTATAATCTTACTCATAGGCATCTGATTTGCACTTAACAATTTTCACTAAGAATACAGACTTCAAAGGGTACTCCAGTCTCCTAACAACATATGTATAGTGTTTGCACTGCACTGAATGTACAAGGAAGTGCTTGATTTCTCCATGTGAGCAATGCAGAAGGGAGCCTCCATTTCAGACCTTATCTCCTACTCACTCCTTTGATTTCTGAGTGCTTATTATCCTGAGTTTTTTCTTGCTCGTGGTGCTGCATTAGCAGTTCTTTCCTCTGCGTGACATTCGTGGTCCTTGTTGAACTCTTGAGTAATGCAGCTTTAAAGCCTATTTGGCATTGCTTCCATGAAAAAATGTTAAAATATTCCATAATAAATGGTCTTCTCTCATTTCCTGGGAAAGGAAAAGCATAGCTTACTCCTAACTACAAATAATGCAGGAAGCAACCTGTGACAAGCATTATTAGACTGGAATAAATGAGATACCCCTTGTTCTCCCAGTTTGGACACACACATATATATATATATTTTTATTCAGGGAGAGTCTGAAATCCATAGCTGGAGTCTATAGATCTGGTTCGTCTCAAAAAAGGCAAATTCTGTTTCCAAGTTTGTATGCATACACTTAATTAGAGAAATGTACACACTGAATGAGAGAATAAAATTAGTAGTTGATATGTTTTCAGCAAATTAAGTGAGAAGGAGAAAAGAACTGCTCAAGAGTGTGCTATCCAAATATTTTTTCTACAGATTGTACAGAATCTTACTTTTCATTTAAACTGAATTACCTGTTCCTTCTTTTCTTTCTTGTCAAAAGTTAGGACATGATACAGAGTCCTTCCAAGGATTTTCAAAGATGCCAAGATAATTTCTTCACTATTTGAGTACCTTAACTGAAAGCTGCCATCACTCTCTAAGAGATTTAATCAGTAACTGGATATCACTCAATTGGATATCATCCATTGGATACCCACTGGTTATCAAATACGGATATAATCTTCCATTTTGGTAAATGTCTGCATTTTTTAGCCAGTGCTGGAACAGAAATACTGAAGAAAATCTGCTTGCATTCAACCTCACCACTGTGCAGCAACTGAATGTACTACTACTGTTGTACTTTTGCAAATGCTAAAGCTAAAGCCTTATTTTTTGAATATAGCTCCCATTTTTCAAGTACACATCTGAATCAAATCTCAGTACTAAATATTTTGAAGCTATAAGAACATTAAAGGACTTTTTTAGATGAAATCTGTTTATACACTGTTTCTGCGTGCACAGCTACCATTAGTACCATATAGGAATGAAGATATGGAAGAGTCATGGGACAATGATTTATAGCCTCTGATTCTTAATACTATCCCATACTGCTTCCAATAAAGGCATTCCAAATGTTTATCTATGACTGCTTATTTGTTCCTTTCAAAAGTTTATGAAGCCCTTAATCTGGAGGTCAATAAACAAATATGACAGCTGTAAGTGAGTTCAAATACAGTGTAACAGAGAGTTAATTTTCATTGCCCTGTCTCCAGATTAATCAGCTGAGGACAAAGATGAATTAAACAATGTACAAACAGACTGATATAGGAATGCTGAAGCTATTTTTATCTGTCTTCTACACATCTGTCTTCTACACAGAACAACACATGCAATGAACTGAGTTCCTGAACTTCAGATATACAGTCACCCACATTATTTCCAGAGACAATGAAAGAAACAATACCTACAGTACAGATGCTAAAAAAAAAAGAAGAAAAAAAAGGAAAGAAAAAAGAAAAACAAGAGAGAATTAAACAGACTCGCAGCACAATATTTACTAGAGTTCCAAATGCCATCACAAATCTAAACTAATTTAATCTGATACGCCTTCCAATCTCTAAAAAAAAACTCAGTCAAGTGTAAAATAGCTTCTTTGGCTGAAGGATCATGCGTAGACTGAGGGCCTATTGTGCTCTGTAACTGCTGAAGCTGTCAAACTCCTTCAGTATAAGCCATTCAGCAGCTTTTTAAACACATAGTAAAGCCAGAAAAACAGAGAAACCAGCATCGTGGGGAGAGGTAGCAACTACGGATTTTCAGAGTTTCAAAGTTTAACTGATCCTGTAAGTTTAACATTAGCTGAGATTGCCTAACAATTTCACAATCCATGTCAGTTACAGAGACAGTGAGGAAAAAATAAGTGAGGTAAAACTTCTGGCCTTTGATTGAAACAATTGAAACGTAGAAATTCCCTTGAGAGATACCACAGAATCTATATTTTCTCCTCATAACAGGGGAGGTTGTGCCTCATGAGAAGCTGATGATCAGAGTGCAGAGAGGAAATGAAGTTCAGTCAGAGACCTCGAACATAAGAGAAGAATGAGAACATGAGATGTTTAAATAATAACCTTCATTATGCATACGCTGATAGCAAAGATAGCCAAGAAATGAGGTTAGAAGTGTGAGATGTTTCAAAACAATTTTTTTTCCAAAGAGAACATCATGCTATTCACTGGAAAGAAGCTCTGGTGGAAAACTTCTTATCCAACTTTAGCTAAGATACAAAATCATCTTGTCCATTCCTACAGGAGTTTGTGACTCCTGAAATCAGATCTGAAGACTGTAGTCTGATACAGTGCAATGTCAGGTCAGGTCAGAGTAATCAAAGAAAGCATGGTGGCATAGAGGGAATAAAATGACTATGGTCAATGTGGATAAATGACTTCTATTAGATATAACCCCACCTTTTTGTGTAGGCCAGCCTTGCATGTTTTCTCTCTGCAACTCCTCCTGCAAGTCACAGAGGTTCAGGAGATCAAAGGGTCTGCTGACCCCACAGCTGTTGTGTAAGTCAGATGGGAGAAAAGCGCTGAGGTGACAAACTAAGATATTTTGTGGAGAAAGTACTGAGGAACTGCTGAAGAAGGACAATAATCTCACTGTCTGTCAGGGCAGGAGACCAGACAGTGAATCAGTGGCCAGCACTGGAGACCCAGGAGAGAAGAAACAACACAGACCAGAAGCTTGCAGACCAGAACTTCAAGAGTAACCAAAGCCCACCATATGCAGACTCCTGGTTCTCAGTGGAGCTCAAATTGGCATCATTTTTCATCAGCCGTCAATGGATGTTTCTCCAATCTTCATTGTCCTAAAGGGTTTACAGCATTTTGCTTGTGGGGGAGGAATGTCCATTTCCTCCTTAGGTACATCACAGTAGGTAGGTACAGCACCTAACATCTACCAAACAGCTTTGACTTTTGGTATAAACAAGCACAGGGAGGAAATCAATTGCATGTGTCCAGTGTATGTTACCCAGGTTTCCCATACAAGCAAATATCCTAGTATCACATTTTGGAGCAATGTGTATGCCTCCACAGCTCTACCTTATGACTTTACATTAGGCAGTTTTGTTTTCTTTGTGTGTTTATTGTTGAACATAATTGCAAGGGAACTGACAAAAGTGTTTGCTGTTGTTTAAGTTCTGCTTCCACAGAAGCAAGTTTGAGATGTGAAAAATAAATAAATAAATAAAGCAACAAATAAGCTTTTCAGGGAAATGGCTGTGTCATTTTCCAGAATTTTTACAAGCTGTGATTGAGATGAGAGTATCTGTATATCAACTAAAAGGATCTGTTGAGCTGTAGTAACATGAAAGCAACTACTGAAAGAAATAGACTCTGACCTGCAGAAAGATCTATCACTCAAGTAGAAAAAAGTACTCCTAAATTCAGTGAAAGAAACTCTGATTTCAAAGCACCTTATTTCCTTCTTTTAAAGGGGACAACTTTTACCATTTTGACTGCAGACTTCGTACACTCTCATCAAGGTAGAGTAAGTGGGAATTGTTCTTGAAGACTGCAGAAATGAGATACATTCATGCATTAGGACAATGCAGTGTGGTGTATACACACATTTCAGGCTTCTTTTAAGCCCAGAAATGGATATATTTCAGCAGTATTAAATTATTTTACATATATCCAGAGCAGATGGGGATGCATTCAAGGCCAGGCTGGATGGGGACTTTGAGCAACTTGGTCTAGTTGGAGATGTCTTTACTCATGGCAGGGGGGTTGGAACAAGATGATTTCTAAGATCCCTTCCAACCCAAAATATTCCATGATTCTATGGTATTTTACTTATAGCCTTGGAATGTCTGCTGAAGTCAGAACCTACAGGTCATCTTCTCTGCTTTCTGTAGTGAAAGAAATAGAAGGATCCAACCTGTAAACACTAGGCTTCATGGCTAGTGTTACTGCCAAAACTTTGGGCTTTTTGAGAATGGACCTGGATTTACAGACACAAGATGAGTTCCACCTCTCTTAAAGGAGAAAGAGGGTCCTTTGGAACAGTTAGCAGGGAGACTCATTGGAAGGGCTTTAAACTAGTTCTGGAGGGGAAGGGGGATAATAACACTTGAAATGTTAGTATCATAGAATTATAGAAAAGTTTGAGTTTGAAGGCACCCTAAAAGGTCACCTAGTCCAACTCCCCTGCAATGAACAGGGACACCTACAGCTCAGCCAGGTGCTCAGAGCCCCATCCAGTCTAACCTTGAGCGTCTCCAGGGATAGGGAATCCGTCACCTCTCTGGGCAACCTGTGACAGTGCTTCACTACTTCTATTGTAAAAAAAAACCTTTTTCTTTATATCCCTATTCTTCCTTTTCAGTTTAATTAGGAAATCAGGAATTATCCTCCACTCTTAATGGTCACTTCTGAACAGCTTGTAGCAGTCAATAGCCACATGCAGCCCATCGTGTTTCAGTGACAGCATGTACATCATGATTTTCTACTGGCATGGTGGCTTCCAGCTCCTCTTCTTTGTTTCCCAAACTGTGTGTTTTGTTTTTCAGGCAAGTCAGCTGGACAGCCAGCCTTGCCACCCTGCAGAATAACCCCTTGATTCACAAAACCAGAGAATTATAGCGTTGGGAAGGGACCTTTGGGGATCATCTATTTCAATTCCCTGAAAAGTCATGTTCACATGGAACTTCCTGTATTCCAGTCTGTGATTGTTACCCCTTGTACTCTCACTGGGTGCCACCAAAAAGAACATGGTACCATCCATTTGACTCTATCTCTCTAAATATTTGTAAGCATTGATACAATCCGTCCTCAGTCTTCTCTGGGCTGAACAATCCCAGGTCTCTCAACCTCTCCTTGTACAGGAGATGCTCCAAAGATTACTTTGAAGTATTTCCCCGGAGTTTCCCTATTGCCATCTCCTATTGCCTCAGTGGTCCTTGGCTCATTGTTGAGGGGAGGGCTGCATCAAAAGAATAGGAGCTAGCTGGTTGAGGGAGGAAATCCTGCCGCACTGTTCTTCACTGGTGAAACCTCAATTAGAGTACTGCATCCAGATGAGGAGTTCTCAATACAGAAGAGACATGGACATGTTGAAGCGTGTCCAGAGGAGGGCCACAAAAATGTTCCAGGGGATGGAACACCTCTCCAAAAGGGGCAAGCTGACAGAGCTAGGCCTGTTCAGCCTACAGAAGGGAAGACTTCAAGGTAACCTGATAGTGGCCTTTCAATACCTAAATTGGGACTATAAGAAAGAAGGGGATGGACTCTTTAGCAGGGCCAGTGGTGACAGGACAAGGGAAGTGGTTTCAAAGTAAAAGAGAAGAGATTTAGACTGGATATTAGAAAAAAGTTTTTTACAAGAGAGGGTGGTAAAGCACTGGAGCAGTTACTCAGAGAGGTGGTGGATGCCCCATCCCTGGAGACACTCAAGGTCAGGCTGGACTGGACTCTGAGCAACCTGATCTAGATGTAGGTGTCCCTGCTCATTGCAGGGAATTGGAACAGATGACCTTTCAGAGTCATTTCCAACTCAATTCTATGATTCTATGATAGAGCACTTTATTTACTGCTTCCTCTGTCACTTGGTAACTGTTGTGGTGAGTTGTTTGGGTTTTTTTTGAGAGGAAAATGTTCTTTTCCCATGACCTGTTTTCTATAAAGTGGAAAGAATTTCAGCAAACAAACAGAAAGCCCTTGAGAGCTGAAGTACCAACTAATGGCTATTTTGATTTTGAAAATCTCTACACTGGCTTTTCTCTAGTCTATTACCAAAGGTACAAAAACATGATTTAAATCTACTCTGTTGGACAGAATTATTCTTTCTTTAAAGCTGGACTTTTCCCCTTTTGTAAATCCTTCTTTACTAGTGTAAATTAATTATCTATAGAAAGGAATAAGAGGAGTGATGTTCCTATTCTGCAGCATGACATAATCACAATGGAACTAGAAATTGAAAGAATAAATCTTGTAATGAACAGTGACATGCCTTATACATATATATAAGTACTACAGAAAAGATATTAACATTCCCCAGTTTTTAATAAGTTCCTGGTCCTGATCCAATCGAGCATTCAGAAGCCCAGTTGTGATCTAATGACCTTCCAGAAATAGCACAAAATAAAACTCTGATGTTATTAACTTCCCCATGGGCAAAGTAGCAAGCTCAGATTTTTCCATCCTATGGAGCTAACTCAAAGATTTTAAATATTACCATATTACAATATCACTAGCCCACAAGACTAGTACTGCTACAAGCATATGACCCATGCAGGTAATAGTATCATATCCAGGGAAGCTATTAAATCATTTCCATGTGGTCCAAGCTGTTTTTTCACTACAAAAACAAGCTAACAACAAATTGCCATCTCCCCTTTTAGTGGTAATTGTGGAACTAAACAGGACAGAGAAGCAAAGAAATGCTCACTACTGATTCACCTAGGAAAGAAGAATTGAGCACAGAGCATTTATTTCCCTGCCTCAACACTGAAAATCTAGAGAGGCTACACTGCAGAATCAGCTGAAGCAATTTTCTTCCCCTTCATGGCCTGAAAGGAGCATAAAAACTAAACCGCAACCAGAACATGCAATTCACTGAGCAGAAACTGGCCAGGTTTTCCCAAAAGTCCAAAAAGCATTGAGCATCCTTTGAGACTAACACTGAAGGTGAATTTCACTATGAGTACTACTTCCACTACTACTTCCACTACTTCCACTATGAGTAACACTTCCCTTTATTCATGGCATCTCTCCAGCTACAAATTAGATCCAGTTCATTACCTGGCTGATATGAAGCCATGTGTTAGCCTGAAATCATCTTTCAGCCCTCACACTTCCACCACACAGCCCAATCCCCAAGTCCACTCCATATCAGTTATGTAAGAAGTTAAATAACCAGCTGATTTACAGCTAATGCATTTGTTAGAAACAATTGCTGGTGGAATTCCCATTTCTCAAGTCTACTGTCATCACAAAGAGCAAAAAAATATAACATCATGTCTACCTTTCCCTTATCTGCAATCCCACTGCTGTAAGCATGCTACCAAATAAAATGGACAGAGATCACTGTCTGACCACGGAGATGAATGTGAATGATTAACCTCCTGTCTGAATAGGGCATAAGAGCTTGTCTACAGGGCATAAGAGCTTGGATCTTTTCTGGACTCCTATGTTGGCCCTAAGGTATCAGATATCATTAATGTTCTGCACTTTGTCACATCAAAGTGTCCAAAACAAAATGAGCCTTTGTTAGAGCATATCGCAATAGAGCGTGAAGTGCTATGAATGTTGAATGTGTCCTGAAAAGTATCATGAAAGTATGTATGAGAATTTGAGGACATTACAGCTACTGAGATAGTCTTGAAGGACTCTGGAGCGTGGAGGGAGCTGTAAGGACATTGACTTGTCCATATCATAGACTAGAAACAGTCCTTGGCAAATATCACTTCACATTTCACTAAATGGCCAAATCCAAAATCTTTGGACAACTCATGCAATCTCACTCCTTAGCCCTATTTCATCTAGATTGTTATTTTATGAAGCCTTATACTATTTTTATACTAATAAACTAAAGAGTGCCTTAGTCCATCCTCTGTCCAGCAGTGGGCTAGCTGACACCATCTGGTGACAGATGCACTGTTAATAAAATTCCTTTCCCTTCAAAACAGAGCAAACATAGCAAAAGCAACTTCAGGGAATACATGCTGGTCAGTACTAAATCCTTAGACATGTCTGAAACTAGTTAGAATGGCTAAAACTGTACCAGAGCCTTCCTCAGTTTAGCAGAACAGACTATCAAGTTGCGTGGCTCTAACCCTGGACATGGCCCTATTTTAATCACAGTTGAAGACTCTTGGCTCCCACTGCAATCCAATTTATAGCTAAGGTGAAAGACAGTGCTGAAGGGATGGGGAGAAAAGGGAATTATTACATGTGTGGATATTGCCCTTAGCAAAATTGCAAAAAAAATATCCTGCAGCTCTTCCCACATCTGCAGATAAATATGTCAAATTGTTAAACTCACTATGTATTTCTGCTCCTTAAGCACTGCTCCCCTATAAATTTTAATGCACTTCTTTTATATCGAAGGTATTATTTGGTATAAGTGATAAAGTGACACATTTGGTAGCTTTGTAAAAACACATTTAAAGAATCCTGGCTGTCATAAAATAACCAAGCTGTCAGATCACAAAGTCAAAGTGGAACAAGGTGGTTAACTGAAATGCAGCTCCCATGAAGAATTTGCTTGTCACTGTATATGTGGAGGCATCTGCTGCAAATACAGACTCTTGAGTCAACAGACACTTTGATCGCAGTATGATTTATATCAGCCATCAAATGTCTGAGTGTTAACCACACATCTGTCACTGGGATAATGTGGCATAAAAGAGAATTTAATTGCTTTTGGATTATAAATAAAATGAACATTGCAGGAATAAATTACAAGATCACTGTTAATTTGTCGATTGTGCTATCAAGGGCAAGAAAAACTATTGGGCATAAAAAAAACCACAGTTATTTTTTGCTCCTAGGAGGTGTAGTTAGGAATGTTTAAATAATAAATGGCAACAATCTCCTATTGGTAGGTACATACAGTCTGAATAAAGAAGGCAGGACTGATGGATCTGGTATGTCTGTCTCATATTTAATCAGTTCTTGTAGGTGCTAGTGGAGGAAACAGTCTGAGATAAAGGGCTTGTGAAAGTCAGCTTTAAAGATATCTTTAATATTTAGATCACCTCCTCCTGTTTTCTTTCTCTCACCTTTTACTTAACATCGATTTCTTGTAAGAGAACCATTTCTAAGAGAAAATAAGCTGTCCAATCATCACGTTGCATTGATGCCTAGTTTTTTTGCTATATCCAATTAGCTCATGGTTGTCTAGCATACCAGGATGATACAAACAACATAAGAAATGCACCTATAGTATCTATATAGCCAGTGGATAGGGATCTGGACCTCAGCTGGACTGTAGTGGTTGTATTCAGATAAAAACTGGGCATTTAGACATGTACATAAAAATCAGGGCTGGGGTTGTCCTGGAGCTACTGTAAACTTGGTCAGGTCACAGTAATCCATCCCCTATCCTCTCATGTTTGTATGCCTCTTCAGTTTAAGCAATTTCTGAGAGTCACTTTTTATAGAGAGAGTTTAGAATTATCAGGTCTTCCTCACAGATTTTGGTTTCATACAAAAATGTTGTTGTAGCAGCATAATAGAAATAGGAACAACACAAAAAGCCTTCCCTGCATTTTATTTGTGGATGACATATGGACAGGGAGGTCCTAAGTTAAAATAAACATTAATTCTTGAGCCCTTACCATGTGCCACTTATTACCTTGTACTTTGGCATAATTTAAAGGCATAGTTTAATTCAAATGCAGTTTGAGAGATGGAAGTAAATAGTATAGTGTATGTGTGAGAATGCACTGATGGAGGGAGGTTAGTGGTCTAGTCCAAGGTGAGTTACTGATTGTGAGAGATTTCCCAATTCAATCCATTCTTGCTTATCAGCAGTGATTGGTAACTAAGTTTAGGACCTAATTCTTCTTGGAAACTGGCTTAAGTGACACAGAATCAGCAGAGAGCTGTCAAAGACTGCCTCAGGGAATACCACCATGCAGAAGGTGCATCACTTGGTATTATAAGAGTCTACACCGTCTTCTTTTACAAATGTCTGCATAGTACCTGTGACAAGAAACATATACTATTTGCTCAGGTTGGTTTATTTTAATTCTCACATATTAGCTGAGCAAGCTGCTTTAATTTCTATCCAGGACATTAGCTATACCAAAATATGTGGAAAGCAAAAAGCAGTCTTTGAACTTTCTAAATCTTACTCTTTCTGAATATTAATGGATATTAATATGTAATTGCATTTGAAGTATACAATTACATAGTTCTTTCTTTCTTATTCATCTGTAAATAGTAAACTCCCAGTACAAAACGTGGGTATGAACTTTATCTGGATCAGTATCACCATAGGCTATTTATTGAGTTTGGACATAAGGTCAGTAAGCAGAACTCTTTTATCACCTCCAGAGGAACAGTTTCTGTAAAGATAAGTCAGTGCTACAAGGAGTAAGGAAGTAAGTGAATGAAAAGATTTTTAGAAATGAAGGATCAGAGACGATTGGGTAAGGAGAAAATGCATTTAAGAACAAGAAAGAACTTAGAGGAAGATCTTAGGAAATGTCAGGCAACTGAGGCTGCTACTGGAGAACTGCTGGGCTCTGCAGAGAGCTGGAAACACTGTGAGAAAATAAGGAGACCACAGAACCAGGAAATGATTATTAAGAGATCCAGGGACAAGAGCAAAGATGAGATGCCCCATCCCTGGAGACAATCCAGGTCAGGCTGGAAGTGGCTTTGAGCAACCTGATCTAGCTGTAGGTGTCCCTGTTCATTGCAGGGGAGTTGGACTAGATGTGCTATGAGTTAGTCTTTTACAACTCAAACAATGCTGTGATAAGAACAAATGTCTACTGTCAGTCCCACCTTCCCAAAGTCTCTTCACATAAACACATACAACCACAAATAAATAAGGTTTAAACTGCAAAAGGGGAGATTCTAATCAGATATTTGGATGTTCACTCTAATGAGAAATACTCTGCCTAGGAATGTATTACCTTGGAATTAGTGGACTTCCCACTATTAAAAATCTTTCAAAAGATGAGGAAAAAAAATTACCTAGAGCAATGTAGCATAACCAGTCCTCTCTGGATCAAGGCAAGAGACAAAGTGGTTTCCTGAGGTACCTTTCTGAGCCTTTGCTAAGCAAGTGGACTATAAGTGTTTTCCTGAGTGACTGTTTTCCTGGTGCTGGTTCCACTTTTTCCACTGAATAACAAAGGTGAGAAAATGGCCTGTGACACTTTGTTTCATTCTTTGCTTTAATGCAATACTCCTGATATTTTCCACAGATATTCCTTGCTTTTAGAGCAAAGTAATGTAGCTCAATATTTAGACATTGTACACCAAAACATTTGTCTTGCAGTGCTGAAGTGTCAGTAGGCCCTCTGGCTTCACAGGATTTTAAATTTGTGGAGGGAATGCATTTACTCATTTATTTTACTCACTGGCCTTAATGAATGATAATGATGTGATGCATTACCAGCTGGGTTGATAGCAAGTGCTTAGCAAGACTGATATCCCAAGCTATTCAAATACAATAGGAGAAAACATTTGCAGTCCTTCATTTTGAAGGACGAGTGGAAAATAAAATCCTAGTGATCTCTATCATCTTTACTTGACTAGTAGCAGAAATGTGAAATATTGCAGTTTAAAAAAAAAAAAAAAAAAGCATTTTTTAAGTCCTTTCAAATCTCTTTTTCCTCCCCTCATAATATTCAAACATGATAGCCCAATTTACAGCCATTTCTCATTCTTGTCATAAGACTTCTACACATCAGAGCTATTTGGGTATCACCTGGTAATACAGACTGACAGGTATCATGCATTTATGATTGGACCCTTTGAAGAATGTGCAAAATCATACTGGAAGTTGTTACACATAACAGCCTCAGCCTCACCAAGGAATGTGCAACTGTCATTCTATCATGTTTGGGATTGTGTCTACACCATCAGACAAGATGGAAAAGAGGTTAAGGTTCCTTAGTGTTGCTACCATTTCTGCATTCAGAGTAGAAAGGCAGAATACAGCATAGAGAAAAAAATGCTGAGCCAGAAAACCTGAAGTCACTGGAAAATCTGTCAATGAAAAGAGAAATGAAAACTAGACCTGGTTTTAAAAATTATCATAACATACATATCTCTGAGGCAGGTTGTAATACTTATCCCTCATTTCTGAAAATGCAGTAATGGGCTGTTAACTGTGTTGGCTAGCATGCTACATGAGGTCCACAAGGCTTCCAGGATAAGCTCTGTTGTCTAGAACAGGATTCACCTGCCCAGTGCATTCCAAGTAGGCATCTAAATGAGAACTGGGTACCCTAGTCTGTCTTCAGAGCCATCTATTAACTAAAATTAAAGGCCTAAAATTAAACAACAGTCTTGCCACCTACGAGGTCTCAGATGGTTATGTTTTCAAGAATGACAACTGATAAGTATTATCCTTCTACCTTGAGGTTGTACAAAATGCATCTGAGCTTTCAGGCACAGATTTGAGAATTTATTTCTTAAAGTTTGGTAACTGAAACACCTTAGTCCTGCACCATAAATGTCAAAAAATCATTCTAGTTCTGAGACAGATTTTCTGATTAATACCATACATTTTCTCTCAACTAAAAGAAAAATAAATTGCTCCTATTACGACCTTGTTATATTTCTGTTATGCTACCAGTCTCTGAGTGTGAAGCGTTAAACAATTGAGTCCTCTGTACTTGTCTCTGTTTCTATAGCCAGACATCAGCAGAACAGCCTGTAGCAACAGCAATCTGTCATAAGTGGGCAGGGGTCATTAATGTGGAAGTTCCATGCTGAGTTCTTAAACTGGAAGCCTACTCATCTCTCAGTATAACAGCAACATGTTTTGGGATGGCTTCAGACCACAAGCAAAGATCTTCCAAGGCAGGAATGGATTCAGTACAGTGATATAAAACAGAATGTTCTCTTCCAAATGTATCCCTGGTCAGTTTAGAATCAATTTTGTGTCACTCACAGCTAAATACCTCTAGGAAAAAAAACACAAGGCCTCATCCATGCAGCCAGTTCCTGAAGTTTAATGCTATTCCTTGGTTGCCAGGGTAAAAATATGTACTGAATTTTGCTGCAGTCAAATATCCTACGTGGAATAATTAACCCCTGAAATCGGAACACTTGCACTTGGTCCTTACTCAAGGTTCTCCTCTAACTCCCCATCTTGTGACCCTTTTAATTGCCACATTTTAGCAACAGAGCCACAGGTGAACATTAAGGTTAAATACAGAGAACAAATTCAAGATTTTAAACTGTGCTCAAGTTGAAATATATGGTGTGATGACTAGCAACACTTTTTGAATTAAGTCTATTCTTAAATTCTTCTCTAAATTACAGTAGAAACACATGAATATGGTGATTAAAGACCTTGAAAGGGAGGATACATGATAAGAATGCATAAATATTTTACAATTACTTAGCACTTCTATAGCATTTTATGTCTTCAAAGCACCACACACCACTAACAAAATATGCAGAGAAGACAACTTCAATGAAGCTACATTCAGGGAAGATATTACAACTGTGACCCTCCAGGCACACTGCATAAGTTACTGCATCTCCATCTTATGCTTCCTCAGGCAAGAGACTTTATTGGGCATCATGCAGTAGAAGAATCTAGGGACAAATCTGCCTTGTGCTACATAGGGCTCCAGGAATTCAGCGAGGGAAAGTTATGATTTAACATGGCTGTGCTTTAATTATGTGTCAGACTAAGCAGTTTATCAGGTGTCTGTTTTGCTAACAGTGCAGAGATCCTTGAAAGCAAATCCTGCTAATACCCTTTCAGCTATAAATATTATATCAATTTATTAGATGAGAATGTGGCCTCCTGCTCTTTTCTTGTTCTATTTTTTCTTTTTTTTTCTTTTTTTTTCTTTTATTTTGAGGTGCTAATGACAGTGTTGAAGGAGGGTATGCAAAAAAATTATACATGTTTTGATACGTGGGGTAGATTTAATATGACAGAAGTCTTGCTTATCTTGCTTGCAGGTATGAAAACATCATCCAAATCGGGCAAGGCTTATTTTGTCCATGAGCTCAACCTTCATTTGAAAACGTAAGTATTGCCAGGATTGTAAAGTGTATGGGAACTATTGAATCATGGCCTGAACCTCTGATTGATCACCTGAGGCGATCCCCCTCCCTCCCTTCCTTCCAGCACAATTCACCTGTGTGAACAGAAGGGGTGGAGCCTGGCTCCACCTCTCCTACACCCCACTTAAGGGCTGACTGCCACTGAGGAGGGATCTCTCTGTGGAGTTTGCTCTTCTTGGTGTCTTTTCCCGCATGCCTAAGGCATGGGTAAGCTTTTCCATTCATTTCTGATTTTCCCTTTCCAACATGAGAACCTTTCCAGCTATATGCTCTCTAGAGACCAGCATAACTTCTCTGTGTACCTGTTGATTATACATCTATATACTTGTTGATTGTACATAAAGCCAGAAGAACCTAATACAGTCTCCTAATGTTCTCTCTGAAGCAAACAAATCCTAGAATGTTAATAATCCTCTTCTTGCAAGTGAGAAACCTGCAATTTCATTAGTATGAAAACTTTAGAAAGATATATTTTCCTGAGTTAAAGACAGATATTTGTGACTTACTACGCTTTTTAGGAGGATCTGAAGGCTACTCAGTTTTACTGGCAAGATCAGTTTTGCATCATGTTTCTTGTTTAATATTTCTCATCTCTGCTGCCAGTTGTTCTGCAAATGTAGGAAGTGTTAAAAAACTAAAGTGTACACATAACATACAGTTCTGATTTGCAACTGTTTTGATCTTAACGTTTCAAGGTAACTTTCAATACAGTGTAACTCATCGCAGTACTCCTGTATGGGGTCAGCATAGCTCTTACACAGATATCTGCCTTGCTGCTTGTTTTTTGTTTTTTGTTTTTGTTTTCCTTGAGTATAAGAACACTTCAGTTGCTTTTGTTATGACACTAGGAGTGCAGGACTTCTTTCAGGATTGACTGTATACTTCAATTCTGGTAAAGGAAAGATGTTTCTTTCTTTTGCTTATAGCACTTTAGAAAAGCTAGACAAGTTTATTCAATTTTTTTTTAACTTCATGATGAAGGCAGGGGAGTTGAATTTCGTGATAGAAGAGAGATAGAAATCTATGCCTTACCTTAATCTCAGCAATCTCAAATTAAGAGGGCTGCTTCAGACAAGTTTTAGAAAAAAAAATCTCCCTAGAAAACACTGTGAGAGACTTCTCTATTTTCTCAGGCAAGACAGAAGGCAGAAAGAAGTCACTAAGAACAATCATAAGTAGCTCACAATGATGCAATGCTACTGCTATCAAAGCAAAAATGATAGGCCATTAAATTCTCAATGCAGAAAGATCTCATTCTGGTGACAGCTGCCCTATTGTGTAATGTGCTGATGAAGATGCCATTAAGTGTAATTAAACAAAAAGTCTAAAACAGAAGAACTTTTTTCTTTTCAAGATGAAAACCTTTGGTATACATACAAAATGATCATCCATTATAGCCATCCTCCCTTTTCTGCCCTCAGAAAACAGACAGGTGTCCAGCTGACGGGGGTATGAGGAGTGTCTACATCCTTTAATCCCATCCTTCTCCATCATGTTCTGTTTTGCATGTGTTTCCCTGGCTGATGCGTCCTATGAGTTTCTTTCTCCTGTAGTCTCAAAAATGGTTCTTCCACACTTGTCTTTTAGCCGTGTCCTCCTCCATTATCTCTTATGTTCTCCTCCCCTTTATTTTTCTTTTTTTTTTTTTTCAGCTGGCTTCTGGACATGTCTTTCTGTAATACTGGATGCATAGCTTTTCTGCTCTCAAAAGAGGTGGGATTACTTAGATTCCTAGTGCTGGCTAAGGTAGGATCCAAACAACTTCTTTCAGGATTTTTTTTTTCTCCTGTTCTCTGGCCTCCCTGCTTTGCCTGAGGCTCTACAGATACTATTAATCTTCTGGCAGCACTTTCAGGTACCCTGCACTACCTTTGGATCTGATGTGAGATGCCTGCTGGCTTTTGTTCTCCCAAGATCCACATCAGTGAAGTGCTTGACAGTTTCCTTGATAACCTCTATGTAAGTACTAAGTGGGGAATGGGAGACAACAGGCATAAATTGACATAAAACATATTAAAACTGGATAATAGTACCTATTTTTTTTCACCATGAGAACATCCATGCAGTGGAACAGCAGCCTAGAGAGGCTGAGGGGGGATCATAGAATCATAGATTCATCAAGGTTGGAAAGACCACTAAGATCATAAATTCCAACAACCAATCCATTACCACCACACTCAACAACCACGTCCCTTAGTGCCACATCTCTACATTTCCTGAACGCCCCCAGAGACAGTAACTCCACCTCCATGAGCAGCCTGTTCCAATGCCTCACCACTAAATTTCTGGCATCAATAGTTTTCAAGATTCAGCTGTGCAAACTCCTCAGCAACCTGGTCTGATCTCACTACTAACCCAGCCTCAAACAGGAGGTTGGACGAGAGACCTCCTGAGTTTCATTCTAATCTTAGTTATCCAAGATCCTATGGCAATGTCCTCCACTGACTAGTTCTTCATTTAGAATAATAACAGAAGGCACTTCTAATTATCTTGGCTAATGACCAGTATAACTATGAGATAACGATGACAAAATAGCAGCTAGGTATGTGCTGCTTTTGGGGGTTTCATTCATTTCTTCTGTGCGTTGATTGGCTCCTCATGTTCTCTGGGCACAAAGGTGACAGGTTTTCTAAATTTAGGTACTCTTCCTGAGTTAAAATGAGACGAGGTGAAGCTCAAAATGTTTTTGTTGCATTTTAATACGAAAATATTTCCATTGAGGCCAACTGAAGCTACAGTGGGCATATACTGCAATGTATGCTCAGCTCTTCCTTCCAATGGGGAGGAAGCCATGCTTCTGGAAATTATCCCAGCCAACATGTGATGCAGTGGGACTGAGTAACATGTTCAAGGGAGATTTGTAAGTGGTTTGCAACATAAACTGTTGCAATAAACTTTTCCAATCACCTTAGTCAGGAACAAAACTGGATGTCTTTTCATCTCATAATGAGCTTAATCACCAATCTACGATTTCAGAGCTGTACCAACACCTTGCACAAGTAGAGGATGTCATATGGCACCCTTTCACAATTCTGCTACACTGGAAAACTGCTACACTGGTAAACTGAAACAACAAATCTTCTGCTGAGTCTGGTCTACTTCACAGAGAGCTAAGTCAGGAGGAAAAGCTTGCTCCAAACCTCTCAACCTGCTGCTGACTTCTCTGTACCTCCTTCTGCACTGCTCTTGCTACAAACACACCACAGACTCAGTGACTACTTGGACAAAATAGAACAACTTTCCAAAAACAAAACCAAAAAGTGTTGGTGGAATTTATGATCATATACAAAATGTTCCACTTCTCTCAAAGATCTTAGGTTTTCTTTTTCAATTTTTCCTTTTGGATAAGGCTTGACTTGAATTTTGTTCCACAGAACAAGCCAAAGAAGCAAATTCTTTGTGTGGCCTTTCTTTCAAGATCATTTCCAACCATTTTCATTTTGAATTTTCCTGAGTTAAAAATTTGTTTTGAATTTTAGAACAACAGGAACATGCCAGCAGTTGGGAAACTTAATATTAAAAAAAGAGCATGAAATAGATGGAAACAAACACTTTACCAGTGAATATGCTTTGTTAAATCCTGCATAAACAGATGATGCAAACCTTTAGTAAATTTTAATACATTTTACATTGAATAAACCAAATAACTTAGGTTAGAAAGAGCGTCCAGAGGTTATCCAGTTCAACCCCTTCTTAAAATAGGACCAGTTAGATCAGGTTGCTTAGAACCTTGTCTAACTGACCTTTGATAATCCCAAAAATGAAGACAGAACTTTTTAAGTCCCTCTTCCACTATTTGATTATGCTCTTGCCAAGAAAAAAAAAAAAAATCCAGAATTTCTCACGTTTCAGCTTGTGTCCACTGCTGCTTCAGTTTCAGCGTGCATCTGTGAGAAATGTTTGCCTCTCTCTTTTCTGTACCCTTCCTAATCACAGATCTATGTATGTTAATGCTAATTGCTCATCATTCATACACTAAGCTACTACACAGTGTGGTTTGTCTTTCCTCACAGACACAGTAAAACGTTGAATTATTTTTTTTTAAAGTGATAATAGTCTGTGTTTTTTGTAATCATCTTAGACATAATCACACCAGGGAGTGGATTCAGGTTAAAACACTTTGTACCACCTGTCTTAAATTGCAAAGCAGCTCCTTGGCCCAGCCCACTTTTATCTCCAGCCTTCACAGAGAGCAGATCTCAACTTAATACTTCATTCATCAATTCTGTCTTTTAATATTTTGAAATCAAAAGATGGCTATAAACACTCCCATCTCTATTAGTCATTCCTTTACGAAGTCTTCACTTTTTAAAGATACTGAGAAGCAGAAGTACACCTTTTTCTTCACATGCTATTGTATTTAAACCTCTTTCTATCATGCTCTTACGCTTTCCTGATCATTGCAGTCTGCCTAGTGCTTCCCTAGTAGCCTCTGCATGCATCCAAAGAGTATTCTTTTCTTTTTAGATAAAATAAGTTAGGCTCATGGCAATACTGGCTTGAATAGCCAGCCTGCATAATAGAAACAATTACTTAAATCTTAACCTAAATATTAGTGGGTATGTAAATAAAAATCTATTGCATATAAACAAATTTGTCATCTGCAGGAAAAATATTGTCTTCATGTATATGAGGCTGTTGTGTGAGCTCAGTGGATTCCTATGGTGTCACTTTCTTAGAAACTAGAATTTATGAAGGCCCTGTAACCCACTTGTTAGGATTATGTGCATGTATATTTTACTTAACTTCAGTTCCTAACTGTTCAGCATACTGTCTGTGCTATTTTCCCTTTTTAATCAATGTGACAAGGTAGTTAATACGAGGTAGATATTTCTACCACGGCATGAATCCCCTTCAGTACATTTGTACTGACAATAGACAGAGCCTACATAAACTCTGTTAGCTCAGATGTTGCCATTGGCAAAGCTTATAGGACATTCTACCTTCTTCCTATGTTGTCTCCATTAAACATAGGGTGCCTGTTTTTTCTTGTTTTTTTTCATCCAATTTTGAGTCCTTGGGTGTTATCAGATTTTTAAAATTTCAGCAAGCCATGACAGTCCAATCACAAAAACCTTTGGAAAAAAAACATCTAGAGCTTTGAGGTACAGCTTCCCTCCTTTGCCTTTTTGGGATGCCAAAGTCTGTTAACAGACAGTATTAGAGTCCTGTACTTCTCTCACTCCCCCAGCCAACTTACATAAGGAAAAAAATCTGTTTTAGAGCAGACAAGCAGGCATATCACCATGATCTACTTTCATCATACAGGAAGCATTTGGATGTTTTCCATATCTATTTACAAAAGCTGCCACAATATGTAGATAGACTGATAACAGGCAACTTGGGGCCTCCAACCTACAGTGTTGGTGGCTGCTCTCTGATATCAAACATCTCCTTTTGTTAGGGTATGTTAGCTGAAAAGAAATTGAATTGACTTTTTTTGGAAAGCATGGGTAGGAATAGAGATAATACTAACTACTGAAAAAAGATGGTCATGCAGAGAAACTCAGTTGGCTTGTGTATGTTTATATCTTCAAAAATTAAGTACAGCTCTGAAAGTCAGAGCTAAAATGCTGAACTTTCAGAAACCCTAAGACACCAACCTACATATGGGCCTAAACTAATATACAGAGTAAGTGCAAAGTCTGGCTTTGGGAAGAGTCTTGGTCTCAAACCCAATTGGCCATGGAAAAGACACTAACTAACACAGAAGTGCCAGAAGATTCCCACCACAACAGACTGACAGGATCAGCAAAATCGCTGCCTTCTCCCAAGTATAACTCCCAGCTTGAGTGGCTTATGTCACTGGGAAGTAAGAAGCTGATAAGATGAGCTCCCTCATCAGGGAGCTGCTGCCTCAGTCTCAGCTCCCCCTGCCTTGGCCAGAGGTCACTCCAGCCACAGAAGTGGCGAAGTTTGAAAGAGATACAAATCCAGGCTAAAAATGCAAGGGATGAAGACTGTAGCCACCTGATACTGGAGTATGACACCTACTCAAAATCGCTGGAGGTGAAGTGTCTGTCACTGCTATTGAAATTGTCCAAGAGGATTTCAACCAGTTCTGTGTATTGGCATGCCCCTGAAATTTTAAACTCCATCTACAGCACAGAGGAGCTGAAAACCAGATACGTAGGATGGAAATTTGAAATTGAAAGGATATGATTCCCCAAAGAAGCTAAATATTTAGAATGTGGAAATATGACCAATTCCATGAATTTCGCAGAGTACAGCACCTGAATAACTGAACAGCAGTGCAAAATTTCAAGAGTACCTTCACCAGCAAAACTGGCAAGATTGAGACAAGTTCACCCTAAGTTTAATGACAGACAATAGCGCAGCATCTTGCTGTGGCAAATATTGCTTGAGAGATAAATGGATAGCTCTTTTTTGTTCTGATATTTGATTATGGGCAAACGAAAAATAGATATTCCTCTGGTATTAAAGCACTGAACGAACAGTAGACAGCATACCAGTTGTCCACTTGGGCTCTACACACTTCCGGTGAGATTTTGAACAACTCTCCTGAATTATGTGTATCTCATCCATGCAAATAGAAACAGATATCTCTATATAGCTATATGTATATAGTTATATATATATATCTTATAGATACAGGTAACTAAGATCTGTTTTTGAAATGCAGATGATGCACCCTTTTCTCAAAAATGACTGCAGGAACTAAGACCACATGCTGTCTCTTGGGGATGTTATGCAAATCCAACTAGGTAAAAATTATTGCAGATTGTTCACTTGAAATTCAAGTAGATAATAGTATCATATTTGTAAATAATCAGATTTCTTTTTGAAAGTGGAGAGAGAGCTGAATTAATTATTTTCATTGTATTGCTATGTTTATATAGCTTGTACCTTTTCTCTCTTTATTTCCCCAAAGGGCATGCATATAAAACATTTACATTAAACCAAAAATATCTTTGCTTGCTTTATTAACTTCAAATTCACTTCCCCAGAATCCTCTTAATTAAAACTCTACCCAGAGGATTGGTTCACACCTCATGGACATCTCAACCATCTTTTAAACAAGGCAAGGCATAGGGAAGCAGCAGCATTTTTTAGTATATTGGAAATACATAGGTATTGGTAGTAATTCAGGCTTTTTTATGAATAGCATAGTTCCAAATCTACTGCCTCTGTGGGAGCCATTGCTATTCAAATAACACTGTGCAGTGTTATTCATTTTGGATAACATTCGTTGTGAATTGCGATTGTACCAGGAATTATTTCAAATTCAGTTTTGCTCGTGTTGCAAACCTGGCACTTCAGTTAGTATATGCATAAAAGCATCTGTGCATATACACAAGAAATGAAAGATTTTCAATAAAATAGTGTATTACCCTCACGAGCTGTAATGGGAGCAGAGTCAGCTCTCAGATTAACATAGGCTGGAAACAGAGAGCATAGAGTGCTCTCAAAAAAAATCGTTAAGTGACCTTTCTGTCCAAATAGTGTCTCTGCACTGAAAAAGTCTCAATGAATTTTTAGTTGGAGAATTGTTTCAAAATAATTCCTTAAGTTAGTGAAAAAAAAGCATCTCCTATTTTCCACAGCGATGGAAAGGAAGGACTAAATCCTATTAGTCTAAATCCCTCTAAAGGTAAACATTTCAGCAAAATAATATTTTGCACTACCATTGCTACTACTTGCAAAACTCTGAAAGACATGGATTCCCATTGAAGATTCTGTGAGTTTATACCCATCCTCCTGCAGGCTGTAAGAATACTGATGGCAGTTGGATGAAAACCTAGGTCATTTCTAGTACACACAGACAGCTGTAGAATGGCAGTTTTAGTTGGGTTTCAAAGCACTAAAGCACTACAGGGGAAAGAGAAGAAAAAGTGAGACAAGGGTGAAGTTCTTTGCATTATGATTAATTCATTGTTAACTGAGATCTGCCTTGATGCCAGACATGAGGAAAAGTGCCTTCCCAGATTGTCTGTGAGGCTAAAGAAAGTATACAAACAGAGGTTTGGATTGCAGAAAGCTGTATTTTTTATTTAGTTTCAGCAAAACACCCTCAGTTCCATGACAGTTTGCTGCTCTGTAGTAAGCTTGCTCAAGCACTTTTCCAAACCCAAATAATCATCAAGCTGGACTTTCCATTTGGTTAAACAGCAAATGTTTCTGGTTAGAGTGAAGCAAGAAAACGGACTGGGGTAAGTGCTGCCTCATATACAGTGACTGTCATGATGAAACTTTGGCAACAGTCAGCATTATGTCAGTTTTGTGATTGGTATTACAGTTATTTACTCAGCACTGGTGAGGCCGTACCTCGAGTACTGTGTTCACTTTTGGGCCCCTCGCTACAAGGAAGACATTAAGACCCAGGAGTATGTGCAGAGTAAGGCAATGAAACTGTGAGGGATGTGGAGCACAAGTCTTAAGGGGAGCAGCTGAGGGAACTGGGATCATTCAGTCTGGAGAAGAGGAGGCTCAGGGGACATTTAATCACTCTCTACAGCTCCCTGAAAGGAGGTGGGTTTGGCCTCTTCCCCCAGGTCACAATGATAGGATGGGAGAGAACTTAACGCCGTTCTCTCCCATCCTATCATTGTGACCATCCTATCATTGTACCAGGGGAGATTCAGCTTGGATAGTAGAAAAATTTATTTTCTAAAAGAGTGGGGATGCACTGGCACAGGCTACCCAGGGAGGTGATGGAGTCATTGTCCCTGAAAGTTTTCAAGAAATCTGGAAATGTGGCACTGAAGGACATGGTTAGTGGGCCTGGTGGGGATGGGCTGATGGTTGAACTTAATAATCTTTCATTTTTAGTGAATTTTGTGATTGTAAGAGTAAGGCACAGTGTTAACCACAGTCAGGATGAACACTGCCTCGTCCTGGGACTCAGTGTATCTGCAGGCAATACAGTGTGAAATCAGTAGATATGAACTCAAGTATAGATGCATTCGTAATGGCTAGAGACTAATTTAGACTTTATTCTTGGTGTTTTCTTTTTGACTAACAGGCTGCAGTGAGCTGCAGGGAGTAATTCAAAGCAACAGCAGGATGGTCATCTTCAGGAGCAAATTAATGGCTAGCACTGGAATTCTGCAGTCAATATCTTTTTACCTGGAGGCTTGTAAGTTAAAATGGGGTGGAGGGTTTTTTTTCGTTTTTTTGTTTGTTTGTTTGTTTGTTTTTGTTTTTGTTTTGTGGAGATGCAACAGTAATTCTCACTAATGAGCTGCCCACAAGGTGTCCTCCATGAGTAGGTCTGTACCTCATATATACACACAACACATTTCATCTATCCCATTAGAACCATAGCAACATAGAATAATAAAACATTCCAAGTTGGAAGAGACCCATAAGGATGATCAAATTCAACTCCTGGCTCCACACAGGATCACCCAAATATCAGATCATATGTCTCAGAGTGTTGTACATTGAACTCAGTGCCATGACCGCTTCCCGTGGGGATACTCTTCCAATGCCCAATCACTATTTTGATGAAGAACTTTTTTCCTGATATCCATTCTGAATCTCCCTTGTTGCAGCTTCATTATCACGCGTGCCAGACCCAGATGCCTGTTGGAACAGCTTCCTGGGGGGAGTAACAGCACAGAGGAGGAGACCCACTGTGAAACTCAAAGCGCTTGAGGGACCACACGGCAGGCACAGTCACTGCTGTAAACTGTTCCCAGGCCACATGAAATAGACTTAGGAACCAAAGAGTAGAGCCTGGAGCATTTGAGTGGAAGAAAATTAAGACATCAGAATTAACAAAAGTCTTGAGAAGTAACGTGTCATTGTCCTTCTGTGACAAAGGAGTTATCTTTTCCAAACTGAAATACAGTCTCCAAATGAGCCTGATATAAAAGTCAGACTTTTTGACTGCTTTTCTTATGGCTATCAAGAGCAATATATCTGGTCTGGGATGGACTATGGTCCAGCTGTCTCCACCACCTCTATATTTTTCTCTTTCTCTTAGCAGGTTGCCACAGCTCACATATTTACCCAAAATGATTGTTCATATGTCTGACTACAAGATATGTTTTAATTTGCTTTTTTATATTCCTTCTTCTTACCTTTTACACTCTACCACATAAAATAGAGGCATAAAAGATGAATTTACTGACAGAGAAACAGACAAATTTCCTGTGCTTAAAGTGTGGAAGACTGTAATGAAAGCTTTCACTCTCAGTCATTGTGCAAAATTGTTGCACAAATTATCTTAAGGCAGTTTGGAAATTGACAATGGCAGTATTAGTCTCTGCTTGTTAGAAACAGACTGTCAATATCACTTCAAACTACATTTTCAAAAGTAAACCAATATTCCAAATTAAATGTTTTCAAGACCATATTTGTTCATCTTTTTACAAATCCTCCCTAGTTCTTATTTCTTCTTCCTTTTGCACCAGGAAGAGATGCTGTTCAAATTTTGAGTCTTAAAAATATTTTGTATTAGAAATCATGCCCTCAAGACAGTGCTCAAAAATATAGTAAGATTAAGTTGAAGGTGAAAAGAACTATTTTTTCAATTATCAGCTTTATACACAGCAATTCTGTACTTTGCCTGACTCGCAGTTATACTATGCTTAGTTACACAAATCATCAAGCTTCCCACTTTCTTAGAAGAAAGGAGGAATCAGTGTGAAGTAATAGTATCCAGTGAAGCAAAACAACCCAGACATGATGCTCATTCCCGATGTCTCTGGAGGTAATGTCCAAGCTTTCAGCACGATGGCCGTAGACCATGAGCAGCTGGCTCCTCTGAAAGAGAATCTGAAGTTTTATACAAGACCACAAAGTTTCCATTACAAAAGAAAATGAATAAAACAACTCTGAAGACAAACTCAGGGACTGATAAATTTTAAAAGTGATTTTTATCGTAATTGGAGAGGAATTCCATTTATCATAAGGCTCTGATCACTTCATATCAGTTCAGTCTAAACCCTGAGTAAATCCAACAGTTCTCCAGTTAAGTCAGAAATTCAGAACCAGAGTCCAGCCTCCTCTAGTCACATAAAGCAATAGAACAAATATCCAGCTTGAAAGATCTGCAAAGATGTGCCAGGAGAAGCTCAGCTAGGATATTAGGAAAAAATTATTCTCGGAGAGAGGGGTGAGGCATTGGCACAGGCTGCCCAGGGAGGTGGTGGAATCAACGTCCCTGGAAGCTGTCAAGAAATGTGAAGATGTGGCACTGAGGAACATGGTTAGTGGGCATGGTGGTGAGGGGCTGATGGCTGGAGTTAAAGATCTTAGAGGTCTTTTCCAGCCTTAATGATTCTATGATTCTATGATTCTAAAGCATCTTCTTCATCAGGTTTCTCTTGGCATTTCCATACAAAACAGACTACAAGAAAGTTCAGACCTATCAAGAGAAGTGTAACTATATTTGCTGTATTGAAGTGATGTCAGATGTGTAAGGATAGGCATGGATGCATGGATGGTGGAGAGTAAGATCTCTAATGGACAAAGCATGACAGCAGAAGTCAGTTATCCTGGGCTATGCTCCTCACTCTGGCACTGTTATACTAAGGCAGTCTTCTTTCAATGTCTCATTTTCCTATTATAAAATGAGCTTAGATACATCACTACAGATTGGCAATGGCTCACAGGGGTATTTCTTTTGAGCTGCAATTAAGTAGTGTCTGAAATATATATTGAGATAATATCCAAGAAGCTGATATATGAAAGCAAAACACCTCTGTGAAGCTCCAGGCAGCCAAAAAATTGAATGGTTTATACATGCATTAAAAAAGAGTCTTAAAAGCCAAAATGTCTTTTGTCCAAAAGATAATTCATGTTTCACTGTACATCTCCAGTCATTTTCATTTTATCCTGTATAAAAAGAAAAGATGTTGAATGTATTATATACCCAAAGTTCTATAGTAATCTGAAACCAGACATCAGGGTTCATCTAATTTGTTAAGAAAACTATTTGTTATCTATTGGTGTGAAAATCATGTTTACTGCTTACACTGCCTGAGGCAAAACACGAAGATTCAAAGTTAATTTTCTTTCATAAATAAAACATTGCAAAAATCTTCACTGTGCTGTCCTTTGAGTGTAGGTAGGCTCAAGTGTTGGTGTATTGTTGCCATCTACTGGGTAAGACTTAAATCCTCAAATCTGTAGGTTTTTGCTCTCTGGTGAATATCCTTTTATCCAGATAAGTGTGCATATTTTTCAGAATTCTGAATATATTGTATCTATTGTAGCTTTTTAATTCATTTTTCTAGGGTGCTGTGTGCAAAGCTATTTTTCTCTGTCTTCAGAGTGTATCGCTGGTTTTGAATGTGTGGTACTTAAGGAAACATCACCATTCCCTCTCAGCAATGTACTAAAGCAGGTAAAGAAACCTGGATAGTAATTTTACCTCAAAACGAAGCAAACACATGAATGCTTCAGCAGATTAATGCATAAGGCCGTTACACTAAAGAGCAGCTCAGTAAACTGTGTTTATAAATGCACTCAGTCTGATTTTACAAGGCAAGAAGCTGAGCCCTGATTTGGATTCCCTGTTAAGATGCACACCGTGTTTACATCGTCTGAGAGTCAGCAAAGCTTTTAAAACATTTGGATAGTTCTTAAGAACCCATAATTCCATTCATTAAAAAAAAAAAAAAAAAAAAAAAAAAAAAAAAAAAATTGCTTGCCAGCTAGAGGGAAAATGCATGTTTTCATGCTTGGAGCAATTGAAGCTTTATATAATAAGACAGAATATTTCCCTTTAATACTAAACTCTTCTTCAGTAGTCACTGAGTTATTTCGGAAGACTGACCAAGAATACAAGATACAGTCTTTTATAGTTTTAAATGAGAAAATGTATCTCATTTTCCAGCATGTTGGAGAAGGCTTTTCATAGCCAGGGTAAGGAAGGGCAGTTTATTCCACTTTTCTGGAAGCAGTCCGAGCTACTGCATTACACCAGATCCTAATGTGAGCAGGGCTCTTGTACCTGGAAAGCTATCTGTGTCTTAAACTTATGCGTGTGAGCATTTGAATCAAGCACAATAAGAATCCAAATGTGTAAAGTGAAGCTTCTTCAGACAGGATCTTAAAACTGTTTATCTGTGTGGTACCGAATCGCTGAATCCAAACAAGGTCCCATGATCAAAATGTCTCTTCATTTGGTGCTGAAAGGAAATAGGAAGTCGAAATTCTTAACTCAGTGTAACTGAGTAACTTTCTAAAGGGAGACCAACATGGCCTTGACAGCATTAAGCTAGCTGGGAAAAAAAAAAAAGAAATCCAATCAATACAGCGTTGCACCTTAAAAAGAGGAAAATTTCTGAGATCTCAAAACATGAGAAAAATCAGAGGTGGACAAAAACACTCAGGACGATTTAATAAAGAGTAAATCTTCATCTGACAAGCTCACCTGTACTTTTTCAAGGATGTAACAGAGAGCAGACAAGGATAACATGCTGGAGGTAATCTAGTTTGATTAGAGAGAGGCATTTGATGAAGACCTACACAGTAGGATGGTAAGTACAGAAAATCCAGCACGTTGTCCTTGAATTTCTGGAGGACAGTGAGTCTATTTTAGCACAGATTTATGGTTTAAGGGGGAAGAAAATGAAAAGTGAAACAACACTGATGTGAAATTGTAGACTTGAACCTCTTCCAGATACACAACAAGAAAAGAAGATCTTTGACTGCAAGGAGGGCAAAAGTAAATATTTTAAAGAATTGCAATCTACTCAGTACAGAAGTTCACAACTGCAAGTAGGAACCAGCTAGTATTTAGAAGACTGCAGGTGGACACTGTTGGCTCACGTCAAGCTTTTTGTCTACCAGAATCCCAAATCTTTTTCCTCTTGAGTCTTAAACCCCTAGTTGTCTTTATGAAGGCTACTGGCAAAGCAAGACAAATAGATCTGTACTCCTTTGCACTGGTGATGTGGGTAGCTTGCAGGGTGTTTTCTCCACGCTCAACTCCAGCATTTTCTAGTAAGAAGTAGGTGTCTTACAGATCTTTCTTTTTTTCTCTGAGTATGGCACCACTAAAAGGTGAGGAAAATTGGCATATTTTAATTTTTTTAATGCATTTGTTACTTTGTTTTAAAAAGCAAGGTATTAGAGATGGCAGATAGCAGCTGATATATAGGAGGTGTTATGATCATTCTGTAGTATAGTCACAGCAAAGTTTTTGTTCCTGCCAAAACGTTTCACTAAACACTTTGAACAGGACTGTTTTGCTTCTACTGCATAAATAAAATGGTATATTATGTGCTGCTTTAAGTAATGGGGCATACATATTCTGTAACTAGATAGAGTTCCCTTGGGGAAATAACCAGGTAGCTTCATAGTAATCACATTTCCCTTACAGTACTCGGTAATTACTAATTATTCTTAATGAGAAAGAAAGTAATTGCTATGTAACCTTCAACTATGGTTTAGACATTGAGAAATAACATATGTCATCATATTTTACTCTATAATTGCACCTATGCTGCTATTGCATGTATTTTACCATATGTGTAGGTGTCCAGAGGAAGGCCACAAAGATGATCAGAGGGCTGGAGCACCTCCTCTATGAAGACAGGCTGAGGAAGCTGGGCTTGTGCAGCCTGGAGAAAAGAAGGCTGCGGGGTGACCTCATTGCAGCCTTTCAGTACCTAAAGGGAGCCTACAAACAGGAGGGGAGAAAGGGTAAATAACAGCAGGACAAGGGGAAATGGTTTTATGTTGAGAGAGAGAAGATTTATGTTGAATGTCAGGGGGAAATTCTTTACAGAGAGAGTGGTGAGGTGCTGGAACAGACTGTCCGAGAGGTTGTGGATGCCCCGTCCCTGGAGGTGTTCAAGGCCAGGTTGGATGGGGCCCTGGGCGGCCTGGTCTAGTATTAAATGAGGAGGTTTGTGGACCTGCATGTGGCAGGGGGGTTGGAAATTCATGATCCTTGAGGTCCCTTCTAACCCTGGCCATTCTGTGATTCTGTGATGCTGTGATGTTTGGTAGTTACCAAGCAAATAGAAAGTCATCCCATCATATTTATAACCCAGATCACTTACTTAGTCCTTAGCACTTACTGAGATCACAGAATCCTAGAATCATAGACTATCCCAAGTTGGAAGGGAATCACATTATCATAGAGTCCAACCTTGGGCTCCACACAGAACCATCCAAGCCCAAACCCAATGACTGAGAGTAGTGTCCAAACGCTCCTGGAGCTCAGGGCTGTGCCCACTGTGCTGGGCAGCTCAGGGCACATTTGGCCCTTTTGCCTGCCAGGGCACATTGCTGACTCACATTTATCTTGCCACAAATCACAACCCCCAGGTTCCCTTTCTGCAAAGCTGCTCTCCAGCCTCTCATCCTTCTGTCTGTAATATAGCCAGGGTTGCCCTGACCCCGAAGCAGAATCCAGCACTTGCTCTTGTTAAACTTCATGTGGCTGGTGACTGCCCAGCCCTATTATTTGACCTTTAATGCCCACTTCCACCTATACAAGCAGCTGTTGGAGAGGCCAAGTTCACTGCCACCCTGCAGAATGTTTGTGATCCTTCTGCATTTCCTGAACAGCCAAGACTCACAGCGTGTTATAAGAGGGTACGAGGCCACTAACTGCTCCTGCTTGTGGCCCTGCAGTGATCTTCCATGTTACAGATCTGACCCAAATCTCACCAGTACATTGGGAAACTGCTGGTATCTGTTGTGGGAGCAGATTGAGAATCTACATTTTCCATCAAATCTGGGAGGTTAAATAGACATATCCTATTGTAGTTCCATCTAAATTTATGATCAGAGTTTGCAGCTTCTCCATGTGAAATATCTTGATGATTGGGTCGTCTGCATTTTCCACTGAAACTTTTTTCAAAACTGTCCCCCTTGGTTTTTGTAACATCTTTTCTTTTGGTTTTGTTGCTCTTTCAGGACCATTAACCACTCTTCTCAGCTATCTATAATTCCCTGGAGGAAAATCCCTTCTGTTCCTTTACAACATAGCTATGTTGCTTTTAGTTTCCCTCATAATTCCTTCTAACACACCTACTGAATCTGTTGCTTAGTAGAAGCAACCTTCTACTTCTAGTCTCCAAAGGTCTCAGTCCCTTTATTTTACTCTTTGTCTCCATGTAAAACCTTTATAGTTACCTCAGTGCTTATATTCAAACTTAACAGTTGTTAATACAGTGATACTAGAAATGTGTGAAATTGCTTCTATGAATTTGCACAATGTTTATAATTTTTTTTTTCATTTTTTAGTGGTGCATTTTTATCTCAGCTCTAGTTTATATTTTAGACTGGATGTTCTCTGGAAAAAAAACCCAAAACCTGTCACTTATGGCATACCCTTACAGGTTTATGTTAATTACATTAATGTTTATAACATTACAATCTAACAAATATAGTTTTTCCATAGCCCTACATTGATGATTTTGTAATTTCTAATATTATCAGACAATATCATTGTTATGCTTATGACTACAACATACAGCACACAACACAGATCACATAACAAAGTTGAGATGTTCTTATTTTTCTCTTTCATTGTCTCTTCTGAATTCAGTTATGTATTTATTTTCTATAACCTGCTAAATTTCAAGTACCTGCTTTGATCTATGCCTGCATACACACATCTTCCCACCGCTACTCTTTTATTATTAGCTTTGTACACTTTCATGTTTCTTTATCTATCAATTCTTTTACTGAAGATAGTACTGCATAATCTCCTTAGACAAAATAAATTTTAGTCATTAGATTCGCATGGAGTCTTCACAGTAGAAGAACCCTGAAAAAGTTAAAATTCTGACTCATTTTCTTTGAAATAGGTTCTTAAATAAATTATCTGAATCATCTGGAGGAGGTTATCTTTCCCAGGAAACTACATAGGGAATCAGGAAAACTGTTTTAGGCTGGATAGCTCTCTTTAAGATAGCTAAAACTAGGGGACAGAGTATATATTCTTCTTCAGTGATAGTAGGCAGGTATCCTTTGAAAGCTAAATGAGTAGGCATTATATTAATGGTTAGCTCAAAAGAGAAAAATCCTCCAAATCTTTAAAATGGAAAGAAAATGTTTTGGAAAGTAACAACTGCACTTCATAGCTTTGTGCAGTCCAAATGGGCAGAAGTATTCTTTTAGAATACATGTATGCTGGGGGAAGCATGGATCATGCAGTGCAAATCCCAGAGCAGCCCCTAGTCTCGTTATATCCCACTGCAGTGATAGGGCCCCTGCATTGCTTTCCACTTCAAATATCAGTTTTTGCCAGAAATAAGAAAAATTGCTTATTTTCAACATAAACCACCTAACAGTAGGAGTGGGCAAACAAACTTTGCATTCAAATCAATAGCAGCCAGATTTCATGAAGTAAGAAAATCCCAACCCATCCAAAGCCTTCATTTTTGCAATCTCCTGGAGCGTTTTCTATTTGTATGACAGCTTCACACAATTTTCATCATGTTAACTGCTGTAAAGTGAAATAAAACTGTTAACAAAATGACCACACCAACATAAAGAGCTCTGAACTTCAACTTCCCAGCTTCTCCTTCAAGAGAATTACCACACTCCACATTGGCACATGCCCTATCACCTTGACCATTTTGCTGTTGAGGCATGCTACCTGGATATTAAAGTAATGTCATTGTGTTGGGTATTTTTAAGTTCTGCAGAATGAATCAAGAAAAAGTTCACTTTTCCAGTCTACCTTTCAAAGGTTTCATTGCAGCTAAGAATTTCAAGTCAATGGTTTTTTGATGGGAGAAAAGTCCGTGATCCAGACCAAACTGACACCCCTTGGACAACTTTGTGCTAGATTTCTATTTGGACTGACGTGAGCGACTGCTGAAAATACAACCTTTTGCTCAGCTGAGGTGACTTGTTTATTATTTTTTAGTCTCCTTAGTGATACTTTACTCCTTTCTGGCATATTCTGTGTACAGTAAAATATAGAGGGTTGTTGTTACGGCTCCCTGAAGAAACAGTTATGTATAGAGCTTTGTAAGATTTGAGGTCATTAATGCTGCTTTTTATCATTCTATGCCACTGCCCCATTGTCAATCTGTGTACATTTATAGACATACCACAGTATAAAAATCCCTCTGCTACCAGCATATTTTTTTCCTTCCTCATAACTAAATCAAATACTTCAATCCTACAATATAAGAAATATA
Organism: Lagopus leucura; assembly: GCF_019238085.1. Lineage (NCBI taxonomy): Eukaryota > Metazoa > Chordata > Aves > Galliformes > Phasianidae > Lagopus > Lagopus leucura. The sequence goes on from NW_024962254.1 coordinate 3,510,546, forward strand.
CAAAGGGAAATCAGAGAGCTTTGACTGGGAGGTTTCATCCCCAAGAAGGAACAAACATATCATTCTGTAAATGTGATTTTATGATATTTTACTGTTCTGAATAAAAATGTGCTCTTCTAAAGGAGATGGGATCACGTGGCATTCCAGTTTCCCTGCCACATGTGCACAGTTCTGTGACACTGATCATTAGCAGAAAGCTGAAGATGCCTGAACACGTGGAATCAGTGCTGTTGTGCTGCTGGCTGAAACATATTAACAAGAAGCAAATGTTTCTATTAATAAAAACTTATTCTTACTAGAATGCTTAAGCCCCAGTGTCTGTAAAATGCATGCAGACAACAGCCAGTAGCTATCTTTCTGTTAGAGGACATGACAATAGCCTGAATAGAGCAGAAAACCAAAGGTCAATTTCTCTGCTTAAGGAGATACGTTTGCTTTCCATGGTAGATAAAAGAACTAGCAGATTTTGCTGTTTTTTCCCAATTTGACTGGTCAGCCCATGTGTTTTAGACAGACTGGTTACTTCTTGCAGTCAGTATCACATCTTTGAGGAACAGAGTCACAGAACTTCCTTCACAGGAAGGAATCAAATTGGGTCCATCCAAAACTGTTGCTTAGACAAAAGCAGTCCTTTCCTCCTAGCCTCAAGTACTGCAGTCCTTAGTGCTGTCACAGCAGTAAAATGGTAAACAAGTTGCTTCTACAAAAGAGGTGGACTGGAATTAAAATATTGAAATCACCCAGCTGTCCATAGGGATCTCATTAGTACCCAGCTTGCCTGTGAAAATACCACACTTTGGAAAGGTGATGTGTCATTACCTCACTTGCAATACAAACACTGCTGTGCCATGATACTTCATGAACCCCAGAAAACCTGTTGCAGACTAGCCTAGATTTTCTGCACGGCAGGAAAGAAGTCCAAAAGTTGACAGAATAGATGAAGTAGCAACAAGAAAAATAGAGCTTGATTCTACGTTTACTTACTTTCTCAAGTGGTCATGCTGCTGCTTGCAGTGACCCCAACACAACTTCTTATTCACCTAGGTACAGCACTTCTTTTCAGGAAAACAAAACAAAACAAAACAAAACAAAACAAAACAAAACAAAAAACCTTTCTTGGTCTCATGCATTAAGATTACTTAAAGTATGGCTTCCATATTTAATTCTTTTATTTCAGTATCTCGAAGAGCTGCATTGAAAAGATCGAACTGAGATTTTCAAAGGTGACTTGCCTTGGCCTTCATCCATTCCCACTGCTATGTAAGTGCTACCTGACTTCATGAGAAAGGGAATGGAGTTAAGCCTGTTCTTCTGGTTTTCCTTCTTCTCATTCAGAAATGAAAATTAAAGACAGATCCACATAAAGACAGAAGGCAAAGAAACTGGCTGCTGTCCAGTGGCCACTGAATATCTTAAAATTCACATCCTAAATTCTTATTTGAATTAAATCTTGACTGCAAAACTTTGATATCATAATTTTCTTCTCTCTAATGAATAATTCTTGTTATAAAATGGGAGTCCAGTATAACTTACAGGTCACTTAAGGATTTAAGGAGCTGAATATATCCCATATGAAATGAACTCTCCTCCAGTCCCCACACTCTTGGTGTAGACGTGCTCATAAACTATACTTTTCTATTCCTTTTCCATGGGTAGCTTTAAGAGGATGGGATAGGAGATTTAGATGTAATTTCATCTCTCCCACAGTGAAAGATTCAAGCATTAGCTGCATGATGCTGGTAGACCACTGCTTGTAGACTACATCTAACCAGTTCTCAGGCACCTAAAAGTTACCTGTCTACTCCAAGTGAACAACCTGTATTTAAAGGACAGAGAAGGCACTTAAGTGTGACTCTACCCACCTCTCCTTGACTCCCAGCTTTAAGCAGGATGAACTACCCTCTTCATCTCCCACCAACAAGAGAAACTAAACAGCTCACACAGACATATACAGGTGAGATGATTATTAGCCCGTCTGTTCATTCGCAGTAGATTTAACTTGTGCAATTTCCTGAGTGATACAATATCAGGCCTGAATTTGCATCTCTAAACTTCAGGATTGCGCAGTAAAATGCAAAAGGGGGGCTTTGAAGGCATCACTTCAAAAGAGCTTTAAAGAGTTTGAATTATTTTTCTTGTCACTAACTTCCCTTGATTTCCCACCGAGACCCATGAAACTTGAAAAGGCAGCCTCTCTCTTCTGCATGCTTAATATATTCCTCTCCCCTCCGAAGCATCTGTATCATACACAGAGAGAAATGTGTTTTTATAAACAACTCAGCAGCCAGCAGGAGGTGAGATGATAGCTAGCTGGTGAGGCGCCAGCTAAAGACAAGATTTTTCAACATTATAAGAGATGAAGTCAGATGAGCCTAACTCCAGGAGGGTTTTGATTTTTGTCTTAATAGTTCTCTTTCCCTCCATGGTTTTGAGAAAAACACCATAAGAAGGAAAGAAGAAGCTCTAGTTGGGACAAAATCTTTATTTTGTCAGTACTGTGCTAGTGGGAAGAATCCGACCCAGAAGTTATGATGGTTTATCTGGACTGTTGGCCATCGGAAGAGACTGTGGACAGATAATAAATAATTGACCCCTGCTACTTTTGTTAGGTTGTTTCCCAATCTATCATGCTAAAAGTGCTACAGAAAAGAAAATAAAAAAGCAAAGTTGGCTTTCTTTTTACTGCAATCAAAGTAGTCTTAAAAGCAAAAGTAGTTTGTATGTCTTTCATATTCACAGTATCCTCAGCCTGGCAGTACAAAGTAGAAAACATGTTGAAAAGGACACCCTGGGGAGAGCTTCAAAGAATATATTCTTTTACAATCGATGCCATGCAATTTTCATATTTATTTAAAACCTGTGTGCATGTGCATGTGTCTCCAGTGAAACATTTTTAATACTTCATCCTCTTGGTGAAACATTTATTCTTTTAAATTTAATCATTCTTCTTTAACAACCATGCAAATACTCTATCTCAAGCAGACTTCAAAAAAGCCCACAGAAGTTTTAAGGACATCCTTGATATTCTGCATTAGTTCTTCATGTCTTCTAAAACCATCCTGGCCCCAGAAATATTTACTGCCACAATACCATGTAAATATAAACAACAACAAAATCATGTTTTCCTTACTGCCAGTAATTTTAATCCATATTTAATATATCAATAATTGAAGCTTCCAACCAGTTACATCTATTGCATTAGCACCATTACTGTTGACAAAAATCTTTACAGTTTCAAATCACAGTTCAGAGTAAAATCCTTGAAAATGGGAATGAGGGATGTGTGTATTTTTTTTGTTATTCTGGACATTACATCTGAATTGACACTGAGACATCCCTTGTTATGTCCTAGGAAGAGGAGGTGTATTGCAGTATTCGGACCAATATTCCTCTCTGGTCTTATACATTTCTCAGGGAACTTACCAACATTAATCCATTGCAAACAAAAGAAAATACTGTTTTTCTTCAAACAATCTTTTTCTTCAAAGCTGTAACTCTGACTTCAGCACTTTACCAAAATAAACAACTTCATTAGTGATAAAGGTGGTGGCATTTGCTTGGGTGGGAAAGAAATGAGAGTAGAACAAACATAAATCTAGTTCAGACACTTAGTTTTAATCCTATTATCTCTTCCTCTCACTCTCTTCTTCTGCAAGATAACATTTCCTAGTAAAAGTAATCCAAGCTGTAATTTCCTCTGTCATAGTAGGAATAGCACAAGGTTTCTACACTACTTCAACTGCACTCAATTTCTGTTTCAGAAAAAAAGCAGCTGGGACTTCGGTGGTGCAAAGTCTTGTGCTGCAAGATTTGCTTTCACACTGCAAGAGAATAAATGACGAGAACAGAATGATGTGCTAGCAAAGAAAGTTGAAAGTACCAAGTCAGACCTGAGGAAGTGCTTGATTCCCCTGTCAATCACTGAGTGCCTTTGGGGAAACCACATGATTTCATCCTGCAGACATGTAAGTAACAGTTCTTACATCACATGCAGGGAAATATTTTAAGAGATCTCTACTCTTAATAAAATAAGAAGGCTTTTTATTAAATCTGCTATTTAAAACACTGTTTCAGACCCAAGCATTACAGCCATGTAAACATAGATCGGTTATTATTTTTCTGGTGTTTTTCCAAGAAGTACCCTATGCTTTCCTTTGAAAATCTACGCTACTCAGAGGAAGCATGAGGATTTATCTGTGATTTTATCACTTTGCTTTCTAAGTGCCTTGGTAAAAACTTTAAATTGGATTTCAGAATGATGACAGAAACATGGAGTAACAGAATCATAGAAACCTGAGAGCTGGAAGGGATGATACCTTCTGCCCCTTAGTTTCCCCTCTGTAAAATGCACATCCTAATACATACTCTCCTAACTTCAGTTAATTGCATTGATGTGGATTAGAAATTCTTCAGAACAAGATCTTTGCTTCTTACTCAATGGCGAAACAGTAATGTGAAAGGGTTCCAAATTTTGGTTGAACTTGTGCCGCTTGTACATATCACAATATGCAGTAAAGGACTTGTGAAATCTCAAAGGCAGATAATAAATAAGAGGGGAGTGGAGCAGTAAAGGTCATGAAGATAAACTCATGATTCAGAAAGGTTCAGTGTGAGATTCAGAAATAATACATCTCTCAGATATTGAATTGGGTGGAGAAACCTGGAAAGTCCCAGTAAGAAAAGATATTTACTGGAGTTTGATGATAAAAGGTATATGGTAATAAATCAGACAAGCAAACATAGCAATCTTAGATGTCATATGCAGCAGCACCTGAGGGTAAATGCATTAAATGTCTTTCAGGATGTCAGTGTGGCAGCTGTACCTGGAATACTGAATGCATCTGTAGGCAATTTATCAGAAGGCTATTGCCAATAATGGAGGGAACTCACTGAATAACAGTTAATATAATTAGAGGGCAGGAAGGATTGATTTGCTGGAAAAGATTAAAAGAGCCTGCTACAACCTAGATAGCTATAGGTGTAGTAAGAAGGAACAGGATGGGATAATTAGAAATTCAGCTGCTTGTCATAGCTAGTCTTGGTGTGTTCTGCAGAATTTCCAAGCTGGACACATACAGTTAAAAGAGCCAAGCAGCACAGATAACAATGTGGTTTCATTGCCTGAGGGCTAAAAATGTTTCTTTGTTCTAAATCTGACAAGGACTCCACACAGTGAAATCCTTAGAAGGTATTGATGTGGGCTCGTTCTTTTGTCAGCTACACCCATTTCCAACCAGTCAACGCAAAGATCAGAAATAAGTTTGTAGAGATTTGTTACAGGAATAATAAGCATGGTGTGCTAGCAGTATGAATGCAAATGTGTGTGTATGTGTGTAGGCAATGAAGCAACAGCAGAACAAACAACAAAATAGTGTCCTATATTGACAGCAAACACTATTCCCAAGGCACTTTGCCCAGGACACTGCTCCCAAATGTTCGCCTGATGAAACCATTGCTGAGGGGGCTCTCACAAGGCTTTCACTCTGATAAGAGCACAGAGCACAAATGATCTGTCAAGGGAAGATATTACATCCTAGCGCAAGGAAGATGGCAACACAAGCACAGTACACCACGTTCGCCGTTTCTGTTTCTTTTAATCCAACAGGAATCATAGAATCATGGAATGCCTTGGATTGGAAGTAACCATAAAGCCCATAGAGTTCCGATCCCCCTGCCATGGGCAGCAAAACCACCCACTAGATTAGGCTGCCCAGGGCCCCATTTAACCAGCCTTGCATGCCAGGAGTTTCCACAACTTCACTGGGCATACCGTGCCAATGCCTCACCAGACTGAGAAAAATATTTCTTCCTAACATCTAACCTAAATTTTCCCTACTTTAGTTTAAAACAATTCCTCCTTGTCCTGTCACTATCAGATCTTGCAAAAACTCCCTCTTGTTTATAAACACCCTTCAAGTACTGGAAGGCCACAGTGAGGTCTCCCCATAGCCTTGTCTTCTCCAGGTTGAACAAGCCCAACTCCCTCAACCTTTCTTCACAGGAGAGGTGCTTCAGCCCTCTGAGCATCTCCATGGCTCTTCTTTGGACCCACACTAAAAGCAAGAAAGCAGATACTCATTTCAAGCAAACAAGGGAAACCAGACCATGATTACTAATCTTGACCAAAATGTGAGAAGTCAGAAATAATTAAGATTCTTATGACCACCGAGTGAAAATTATTTCAGATGTCTCAGTTCTTCATTATCTGGGACTTCCACTGAATTTCTACCCTAAAGGCAATTTCTTTCTGCTATAATGTACTAGAACAGTGCACAACAACAAAGGTGCTTCTAAGAGTGTCACTGCTGCTGAAATCCAGATAAGCAATGGCTGATTTGTGCTGTAACAAAACTAATGTGATGGTCAATTCATTATGTAGCAAGATATAGCTGAATTACTATCTTCTGTGGCATTTCCAGCTCTCATGTCAAATAGTGTGAGGCTGGTATTACTTTGACAAACACAAATGGAAAACAATAAAAACTCTTTCACCATCCTCCCTAAAAGTTTAAACCATTTATTCAAACTTTCTCTAAGATAAAGTTGTCCATCTGATCTACTAGTATAGAAGTACTTTCAGCCTGTCCACTTAGTTCAGCACGCAGCAATTCATCCTCATTTTTCTGAGTTAAAAATGCAAGTATCCAACAGTTTGCCAGGTCAGTTGCATATATATTACTTCAGTTAATGTCGTTAAATACTATCTTCATTAACTAATGTGGCTTCTATGGGTTCCTGGTCATAGGGCTAGGAGTAATATGTAGCCACTAACTGCTATGCCACTGTCTCTGTTGGCTTCTGGCCCTAAGGTCAAGTCTGATTTGCCTGGTTCATTGCTCATAATTCAGAGATTCAGTGGATGGTGTTCTTTCTTCTGACTCTGAACTGGTGCACTGCTGTTGGTGAGAGGGAGTGCTTTGCTTCTGAATGTGCCAGTTGTTGGGCAAGTTCACTGAGGCCCTGACCATTTGCTCTTTAAGCATCCTGTAGTTCTTCCAGAAGGAATGTCTCAGAGTGAATCCCTCCTGCTCGAAAAACCACACCTTTCCTAACCATATTTGTTTGTAATTTCAGCCAGATACAAATTTCTTGTCCACTTCATTCCCTAAAACTCCTGTGTAAAGCCTCTTACATCACTCAACTGACAACCGTGAGCTAAAGAGCAAAAACACAGCAGTAGGAAGCTTTATGACCTATGTTCCCTATGGATCATCTCTTTACCAATTATACAGTATTGCTGCATTCAGATTATTAACTGGTGCACAGCAGCAGAGAGCATGCTTCATTTCACTCCTGCCCACTGTAATGTTGTATAGAGCTTGCAGTATGAAAGTCACTGCAGGAGCATGGTGACTTTAAAGAAGTCTTATAACTATACTTAATTATTGCCCAAGTAGAGAGTCCAATGAAACAAAGCCTCATTAAAAGGCTTTGTTGGTTATTTAAATATTTTTTAACTCTCAGAAAATTTAAGGCAAGACTTAGATGTTATTACCAGTAAGAGCACAGATCATTCTCTGCCTTCAAGGCTAAGTGCCATGGCACAAACACCTACACAGCCAAGCCCTCTTCCAGTCCAGAACAGCATGGTCTCACCCACTCTGCCTAATATTCCAGGCACTGTCAAGGAGAGCATTAGATGGCATGAGCCAAAACCACAGCAGGAACTCTGCAAGAAATGGAATGGCATAGACAGTGACAAAGAACTCTTTAAGTCCATGCCTTAGCTGTCCTTATTTTACTTCTATAGTTAAAACCTGACAAAAAGAGGCTTGAATTCATGGCAGGTTGTGTTCTGGGACTGTGTACATGCTGTAGGCTGAAAAGAATGGTAACTCCAGGAAGCAGACTGAGAGCTTTAAGTTCACCAGCAATGTCCTACAAGAAATAAAAATCAGTTGACTCAGACTGAAACTAAATAGCTTTAAAAGTTTAATTAAACTAAAATTTCCAGGTAACCAGAAATTATGGTTGTCAGCCAAACCTAGTTTCGTACTAGTTTTGTTCCCTGCTAGGAAGAAGACAATATTAGTGCTAGCAGTACTCTAAAGCTTGCAAATGAGTTTAAGTCATGCAAAGAAACAACTTCCAGCTGAGATAAGTTTGACCTAGGTCAGTGCAGGAAAAACTCCCGTTAGTCTGCTTTCTAAATGAGAAACCTGCTTCAGGCTTAACTGCAGTAATAATTCATAGCCTGTACAGTCAGTCCAGCCACCATATGGAGATGAGACTGCATGGTGACTAAAGTCACCATATAAAGTAATATATACACATATCTGCATAACTCCTTGGCCAAGCCTTCACTGGTATCCACAGGGGCCAAACAAATGCTGGGGTATCAAACAAATGCTGATTTGAATCCTACTAAGAAACCTGAGAGCATTAAACGAAGCTCTTTAATTAGACACTAAGTGATTCTTCTTCACCTGGAAATGGCAATTAAGGTGGCTAAAAATGTCAGTGTTTTATTCAGAAGAGGAAATAAAAGGAAAATGGGAAAACATGATACAAATTGTTAATCATTTTCCAAACAATCCTCAAAACTCTCAGACATTTTGGTGAGGCTGCTTCTCTTGAGATGTGCAGCTGCATGCAATCTCTTCTATGTCCCATATATAGCTTGCTTGTGTCATATTTGTATGCTCTTCAATTTTGATTGTTTTCCCCTTGAATCTGTGAAATATTTATTTCATTTTATTTTCTTACCACACATGGAATACTTCAGCATCCATGATTTTGATCAAAGGAGTTTTAAACAGCTGTCACAGCAGCCTCACTTGTCATAGTAGTGTCACTCTGTAGCTATTTCACATGAGTGAGACTATGGGGAAAAAGCAGCAGGATTATATTAATGTCTGCAGAAGTATTATTTACTTTGGTTGGAATAAAGCAATGATATTTTTAGTTAGTACTGATTTAGTTGATTTTCCTTTCTCTGCACAAAACCTAAATTCTCTCAACTTTTTTTTTTTTTTCTTCTCCTGATTGAAACCCATTGAATTTATTGGTTGCTCCTGGAGGTATCCAGCAGATTCATTTTCTGCTACATGGTTTGCAGACCAGCTTCTGTGCCATCAGTGCTAATGACAGCTGTTAGCGAGATACCCAGCATCTCTCTTGCTCAAAAAGCTGAGCAGCAGCTTTGTGCTAATAGGTCATTTGTAACTGGAAGACTGTGGAAGATCAAATCAAGCAGTTGCTGGAAAGCTGATGAAACCTTTATGTTATAACAAATACTATTCTGAACACTAATACTTGCTCAAAAGATACATTTAATCAAAGGAAGAAAACCAGAAGCAAAGAAGCAAAGCACATTTGAAAGGTAGAATATGTTCTCAGAAAATGCAAAAGTGTTTTGAAGTCTAGGGGAAAAAATATTTAAGTTCCTTTTGTGTAATTCAAGATGTCTCCAATGTAATCACCTGTGGCTGAGCTAGACTACATATCTAGACTGCTTTTAACTAACAAAACATCATTTAATATTAATAAGTGCTTACAGGAAACTCTCTCTTCCTAAGGTAGCCAAAGAAAAATAACTACAAACAAACCTATTTCCTTCAGTACATCAGAGACCAGAGTGGCTGGTCCACATGTAAACACCCAGACTACCTTATGGTAGCAGAGATCCTGCTCCAAGACACTCTTTCAGGATTCAGTTTCCACAGACATGTATTAGAATCATTGAATGATTCGGACTGGCCCTTAAAGATCATTTAGTTCCAAACCTCTGCCATGGGCAGGGACATCTTCCACTAGGTCAGGTTGCCCAAAGCCCAATCCAACCTGGTCTTGAACTCTTCCAGGAATGAGGCATGCACACTTTCTCTGGGCAACCTGTTCCAGTACCTCACCATCTTTACAGTGAAGAATTTGCTTCTAATATCTAACCTAAATCTACCCTTTTTTTGTTTAAAACCATTATCCCTTGTTCTGTCACTTCACATCCTGATATAGAATCTCTTCCTATCTCTTTTGTGGGTTACTTTTAGGTAATGGAAGCTAGAAATCAGATCTCCCTGGAGCCTGAACCTTCTGCTCTATACTCCAATCCACTTGAACTTTCTCAATTTCTCTTCAAAGGAAAAGTGTTCATATTAGTTCTATAATTTATGAATATTGTCCATTAAAATGGATAAAAAATTGAACAGATCAGAAGCAAGTTTTTCTCTTCTCCAATATTTATATGGCTAAGTGAAAATTGATAATTTTTTTTTAAATCATTGACTGAAAACCAAAAATATCACTGCATAATAAAATCTCAGTGCCACGTGGGAGGAGCAGTTGCATTGTCTCAATCTTTTTCTCTCATCTGTGAGACAGTCATCCAATCTGGACAATGGGGTAGAGTGCATCCTCAGTAAATTTGCACAGAACATGACACTGGGGGGAACTATGACTCATCCATTGGCCATCCAGCAAGACTCTGCTAGACTGGACAGGTAGAGTTCAACAAGAACTCTTGACCCTGGGAACAACCAACTCCAGCACCAGCCACGATGGTTGTACCAAGTGGGAAACAATTTTACAGAAAAGCACCTGGGAGTTCTGGTGAATACCAAGTTGAACATGAGTGAGCAATGAGCCCTTGCTACTAAGAAAATGGAGTATTCTTGGCTGCATTGGACAGTACCACCAGTAGGTCAAGAGAGGGGATCTTTCCCTTTTACTATTGGTGAAGTCACATCAGGAACACTGTGTCTGATTCTGATACAAGAAAAACATAGACGTACTGGAGGGAGTCCAATGTAGGATCACCAAGATGATGAAAGCTCTGGAGAAGGTCTCCTATGAGAAAAGGTTGAGAGGAAGACAAAGCAGATGGATGGATGTGGGTTCTTTCCAGTGGTGCCCAGTACCAAGAAAAGAGGCTATGGATAGAATTTGGAACACACAAGGATCCTTCTGGACATTAGGAAGCATTTTTGTGCTCTGCAGGTGATAGAGCACTGGCATAGGTTGCCCAAAGAGGCTATGGAGTCTTCTCCTTGGAGATCTTCAAAAGTTCCCTGGACCCGATCACCTTGCTCTGGGTGTCCTTGACAGAGCAGGCGTTGGACCAGATGAACTCAGAGGTCTCTTCCAACCTTAATCATTCTGTGATTTTGTGATCAGGTCACATTTTTCATGGTGTATTAAATCGTGACCAACATCTCTTTCTCACCGTGAAAAAAACGTGGTTAATCAAAACTCACTTTTCTTTTAAAATCAATCTTGGCAGAATTTTTTTTAGCACTTTCAGCTTAGTCTCCTAAACCATTTTTCTTCCCCTGCCTGCCACTGCATGCCTGTGCATAGGTCTTTCTCAGGCCTTCAACAACAGTAAGTAAGAGTGGTATGCCTCTTTGCTGTTCTGCATAAGTAGAGCAAAGCAAGATCTAGTCACTCTCTACACTAAGAAAGGAGAGAGGCTGTACAGCCACATACTTGTCATCACCTGATACAACCTGCATATGCCTCTGGGTCAGTCCTTATGTGTAGGTGAGACAATAGCCTTGCTTTCCTTACAAGTTTTGTCTCAGCCCATTTCCAGTCTAACAGAAGACCTGGAGAAAGCAAAATATTCTGGAAAATGTAAAAGTGATCTAGATAGAAAAGAAAGGGTTAACTTTGCTGAGCACTCTCCAGCCAGCTTTGGATGTACAATTAAACATGAGGATGCATCCCAATATTTCCTTTTGTATGGCAGGGTACATGGCAGTTGAACAAGATTGCACTGCTGTGATTTGTACTTTGCTGTCTTTATTCAGCAGGACCAGAAAACTAACCATTCTTCGTGGTTTAGCTACTCATCTGCTTCAAGGGTAATGCCAGGAAAGATATATTTTTGCTACTTAAGGTCCAATTATCAGTGGCAAAAGGAAATCTTTACAGTTCTGCCACGGATACTCTTACTGGCATCTGCATAGCCAAAGAAAAGCAGCCTCTCAAGGCAGCTACTTGCATGTCCACATTGCAGTCCATTTTCTTCATGGCAAGAGTCATTTTCTACTTTTGACATCTTAAGGCTGTTAAAGACAGTTACACAGATCTGTTCTAACACTGCCACACTGGCTTCCTGTGATAAGATGATAAGCTTAAAGAAAGTATTAGTGACTTTTGTGTTGATACTTAGTCATTAAAGCAGGTTTTGTACATACTACTTGAACTAAGTTGTCAAAAAGAGGCACGCAGGAGATGGCCTTTATTGCAATTTCAGTGAAGTTTCAGCACACCATTGGCTTCTCAGCTGCCTAATCTTGTCACAACTGAACTGTAATTCAAAAAACTGAGCTATCAAGTGTCTTGAAGAATAACAATCTACAAGAGAGAGGGATATTTTGTTCTAACTATATTTAATCACTTAGGTTGCAAATTAGGATATAATTCCTTTGGGAGATATGATTCTTAGTTTTTCTATGGTCTGTTTTCAGTATTTACTCACACCTGTGGATCCCTTCAAACAGTAATGCTGTTTGTCCAGCATTAATCTTCTCTGCTGGATCTCTCCAGATTCTGCTCTCCTCATACTCATGGACTAGTCCATCTTGAAGTTCAGGATATCACCCACATAAACAGACACAGATAGAGATGGGAATAAGGTCACAAAGAAAGTAGAGAGAAATAGACATTCGTAAGAAGATAGGTTTGATTGTAGTGATCAGGATATCTTGCTTCCCTTCTTAACATATAAAAATTCTAGCTGAATCTCTTCAAAGTTACCCTTGAGTGGCTCCGTCAGTTGCCCAATGATCAGTGACTTAAGAGTCTTGATCTTTGTTATTGTCTCTATTATCTATGTTGCAGTTTATGTCTCTGTGTTTTAAATTTATGAATTTTCCCTGTACCTTGTATTTTTCTTTCGAATAGCTATTGACCAGATGGCCTTGCAAATTAGCTACCATTCCAAATAACACATGAGGAGATACTTGAATGTTATAAACAATCTGTCAGTAGACTAATGACATTGTTTTACTGCCCTCTGTGTCATTTGTAAGTTTTGAATAACTAGCATACTACAGTTGATCTCACAAGCTATCCTTAATCATGTGCAAAGCAAACCCAGATTCAGTACAAGTAATTGTTAGCAGCATTAATCACCAGCAGTCTTTGGCATTACTTTCATTTATGATAACTAGTAATCTCCCAGAAAAAGCTCAGGCAAAGTTTGAAAGTTAGCACAAGCAAAGAGGCTGTTCCCAAAGGGTAATTTGTCTGGAGGTGTAATATTCCAGTGAAAATAAAGTTTGGAAGTATATATACAAAGCTGTGCTGCAGCAGTTCCCCTGTAGGTCAAAGAGTGAATCTTGAATATTTAATTTACTAGTGAAATTACTGAGAGAAAGGCCAAATCATGGCAACTAAGCTGCAAAAATTTCAGTTATAGTGTACCCATGGCAGAGATGAACGACTGACTTATTTGACATTTGGAGTTCTGATATGCATAAGCTATAGTAAATCATACCAAAATCATAGCCTCAAGTGCTCCTCTGTACATGTTTGTTGTATGACTTCATAGTTACATGTAAGTGTAAACTAAGTAAATCATAGAATCACAGACTTATTCTGATTACAAGGAACTTTGGGACATCTCTAGTCCAATTTCAGTACAAAGCAAGGTCAGAACTGACTTCAGACAAGGTTGCTCATGGTTTCTGAAACCTTCAACGGTGATGATTTTGCATCATCTCTGAGAAATAAATATTTAAACATCTTCAAGCATTTAGAAATTTTCCTTTTTAAATAGAAAATCATTTTCATTTTCATGTTTATCACTCATGTTGCAATAGTAACATTGCAGACTAACACTTTAAAACCATGAAAAAAAAAAGTTAAAACACTTGAATCAATGCCAGGCAGTTGAGTACATATTCACTCTGTTATTTAAAGGTACTGATTACTTGCAGTAATTTCACTAGTTTATTTGCAAGTAATTAGCAATTAAGAAAATGAACACATCATTTTCTGTCCTTTCCTGCAATGATAGTATATTAACCAAATCTTGGAACCTACCTAGACCTAAGAGTATGGAAAATCATATAGATTACATGTCAGCTTCAGAGTTTGCCTGTGTCAATAAGCCATTCACTTCACGTAGGGAAGATGCTAAAGCTTACATGTATAATCACCATAAGGTCTACATCATATCATCTGTCCATTTCATAACCTTTCATAGCCTACTATTCCCAGCCAGAATTTGCTCTGTTGACAATCTTGTCTCCTAAATTCTCTCTCTTTTTTTAATCTACCATTTTTTGTAGGATCTCAACCACTCCATGATTAGCAAATTAACACAGTTAGTTGGACATCCATCTCACAGACTTGAAGGCAGTCATTCTGAGCTAAGACAAATCTGCTTTGTGAGCCAACTAGTCCTCTGTTTAAATATAGATAGTCATATTTACTAATTTTAACCATAAAGGATATACTTTTATTTATGAATCTTCAAATGCGATTAAGATAGTTCTAAATCATGACAGATGGGGTAAAGGAAGGATATCAGATACTAGGTTTTATTACAGTAACTAGTTTTTATATTGTAAGGGAATAATTGAAATGTCTTTATTTTGCTTTTTAATTTAATAGGAATCCATGATGGATGTTATCTACAGTTGCTTCTGATATTTCTAATGCCTATTTTCTGGAGCGTGTGTAAGCACAGAATCGTTTCTGAGCCAAGCATGCTAGAAAAATTACAATTATAAGCCCTGACAGAACAGTAACTGGCTCAGTTGAGTCAGCTACTTTGACATAAAATTTATGTTTTAGCTTTGCAAGCAGAGGTTTACAGAGGTCACTCCAAAATTGTCACAGTTATCTCAATCTATCATACCCAAGCAGGGCAGTCTTAGTCAGCGAGATTCCCACCTCAGATATTCTGAAAGAAATTAGAAGTAAATCCACCGATTTCAATTAGGATACATTTGCATAAATGTCATCAAAATACAATCAAAATCTTCAATTCTGTTTAATAACTTCCAGTACAACACAAAGATCAGACAGTTAAAGACTAGTCCATTGCTTCAGAGATTCCTGTCCTAATTATTTAAGATTCCTTTTATAAAAGGAAGAGTTACACTGGAAATGAGAATCAAATGGATGTGTCTTTTACTCTAGCCTCATTCGAGGAGGCTTAAGTTCCTCAACACATAGACAAGGATGTTTACACATCCTTATAACTAGTTAGTACTCATGGGTCAGAGTGATACCAAGTTCGTACTGGTACAATCTTTGGTAATATCCTCTTCAGTTAACTCCTAAGATCTCAATCATAGTTTATGAACAAGCTTATACTGTTGGGCATCAGCCTGTTCAAGCAACGATGATTTTACATATAACAGTAGTATTTTGACTCCTACAAGATCCCACCTGACAGTATCTGAAGCACTATCACTCTTGTATCACACTGGACCTCCTGAGCACGTGGCCAAAGTCCCATGAACAGAGGATCATGCTAGTCAGCCATTAAGCCAATATTAAGCCATATATTAACAAGTTGAACTGGGGAAGGAGTAATAGTTGTTCAGTGTGGCAGATTTAATGTGCTGTTAGAATACTAGCTTAACATAATTTGCTAAACTATTCCCATTATTGTCTCTCCTGTAAATATTTTTGCTTCAGTTGACAATTCTATTGGCATTAACCTGACATTTACCTACAGATCACTAACAAAGATTCCGTGTGGCACTAGGAGGGGAGCAGATTCCTGGAGATTCCACAGTATGTAATAAATCACAAATTTCTCTACTTATAATAATATTTTGAAATATTTCTTTTGAAGTGCTCAGCATGTAGCACAGCAACACAGATCTCCAAGTTCAAAAGTTAATGTGCCCTGTTGCGAGATGATATTGCAGCAATAAACATGACAGGTTTTACACACCAAGAAGAGTACCTGGAAAGCAAGAATTTATCCAGCATATTATCTAGTATATTCTACAAGTACTTACATGTAGTAGTGGATAAGCTCTGTATGTTCTCTCATGTTATATGCTTCATGATGATTCATGTGAACATGAATAAAGATGAAAAGATGAGCCTGGTCCATAGAAACCAAGAATTGGGTCCCAACACTTGTTATTTTCATGCTAATGCCACAAGGGAAGAATAGCTTTTATTGGCATCTCCTGGTGCAGCCTAAACCTAAGCAATCAAAATGCTTTCCAGTGCACGTCCATGAGCTGGACTGTTTTTGGAAAAATAAATAACACAGAAGAGTCTAAAGCACACTGCCTCTCTGTCCTCAGGAGCTATGGCTGTTCAATCACATCTTGCCTTTCTAAAGACCTGAGCATCAGAAATATTTAAGACACTGCTCTCAGGAGATTTTACAAAGGCTTATCCATAAGCCAGACAATAAGTTGATTCTTTGCTACCTCCATCCTCCCCCTTCCTCTCCCAAAACAGGATTTTTCTAGCAGCATAACATGGCCAAACTGACAGTATTTGTACAATTTTACAGAATATGAATCATAATAATACAAAACTTCATACTAGCTTCTGTCCTGTCATTGTCTCTGAAGAAACAAAAGTCTTGTGATTAAAATTATACACACCATCAGTCACCAGGAAGACCTTTTTTTTCATCTGCAAAGACATTTTTCTTAGTAGTGTCTCAAATAGTAGAAGAGAATACATGTCATGTAGGTTTTTATTTAGCCCAAAAGTCATTAAATTATTCAGAGCATTACTAAAATATGAGAAAAAAAAAAAAAGATTCAAAAAAGAAAAAAAATGTTTAAATTTTTAAACAGAGAGCATTTTAAACTTTTTATTTGGATGGAATACATCATTCCAGCACAGCTTTTAGCAGTACAGAGTTCAGGATTCCAACCACCATTGAATGCTAAAGTATGTTCATTCAAATCCAAACCACAAAGAATAAAGGTGAAAACCCTTCAATAGTTTTCTTCAATCTTACTAAATAATTGACATATGACACAGGGCAGCATGAATTCTCTTGAGGCACTAGTGATACTAGGGATGAATTTACACTGCCTAAAATGGCAATGGAATTTAGCCATCTACTGGGTTTCTTTCTCTCCAAAGTCAGCAGATATAACAGTTTCTTCCAGATGGTGATTCATTTCCAGCCTTAAAGGATAGTAACCTGCTTTTCTCTTCTGACTGTAGTGTGAGTTCAGTCACTTTTAATAGCCTAGGCTACTTTTTAGACTACTTACTTAATCTTTAGATGAACAAAATGAACTGATGCCAATCCCATCATACTTACAAAAAATGTCGCAATAGATGCAGTAACTTCATTTAGTGTGCACCAACAAACTTAACTGGAAGTTATATAGAACTCCAACTGTCACTCAGATTAGAATTAAGAGAACTGGTCTGGTCTGGTCTGGTGAAGGTCTGGTGAGACTGCATGGTGGTCTACAGGTCCTCACAGGGAGTGGGTGGGCAGTGCTGAGCTCTGATCCGTGGTGACAGAGACAAGGACAGAGGGAGCAGCATGGAGCTGCATGGAGCTGCATTGGGGATGGTGAGAGGGGTGTGAGGAAAAAGTTCAGAGCAGTCTTGCCAGGGCAGCGGGCACAGCCTGTGTGCTCCTGGAGTTCAAGGAGCATTTAGACAATGCTCTCAGATATAGGGTTTGTCTTTTTGGTGTCCTTTATGGAGTCAGTGATCCTTAGGAGTCCCTTGCAGCTCGAGATATACTACCGTTCTATAATTCTATGATATGTTGGTTAAAAATGGCACCTAGATTACAGTGATCACAATGTGTATGAGCTTAAGATATTGAGGAAAGCTAAGAAGGTAAAGTGCAAATCAGGAATGTGGGATTTAGAACAGATTTTGTCTTATCTGGAGATTTGTAAGACAAAACATCCTGGGAAGCTGCCACAAAACAGAAAGATGCCCATAAAGACAGGCTGATTTTTTTAAGAGGAATTGTTGAGAACTCAGGAATGACTGAATTGGCTGTTCAGAAAGATGAGGAACAGAGCAAGAAGGCCACTCTGCTCAGCAAAGTGTTTCTCAGTAAACCAAATTGCAACAGAAAAGCAAATAACAGAAGCAACAAAGAGTAGGCAGGATAGGCAAGGTGAGGCAAATGAAGTTGAAAAAGCAACAGAATTTTCTTAGCTCCTTACATACAGCTTTCACAAATCAGAAGGAAAAGCTTCAAACAGAAGAGTAGTTTTATAGATGACCAGTGTTCTATAATATAGATTCATAAAAACTTGTTATAATTATATTTTTCTGACAGGAGAACAGACAAAAAATGTAATTATTGCAATTCTGTATTGACTGTGAAAAACCTAAACATGCTAGTTTCTGAAGTATCATAATTTATATTTTGTTCTACTGCTCAAAGAACATCACCACTTCTGAATGAATTTAAACCCACTTTTAAAACTCTTTTTCCTTCCATAATTACATTAGAAGTGGTTCACGGAGATGCAGTTACTCTTAGCTGAAGGGTATGTTATCAACTGCCTGATGAATCAGCAATTAATGATGGATACGCTCAGTCCTTGATGATAGAAGAGGGCCCTGCTCCCATTTACATCAATTTTAGCTATCAGAGAGATAAACCAGGTATCATTTCAGTAAATAGAAACAAAAGATATTGTCACTTTCAAACTAAAGATAAATGATACTGTTTAGACTAATTTCCTATTCAAGACAATAATTTTTCTTAGGACACCAGTTACCATACTCCTTGTACGATAACTGAATCAAGTCAATGGATGAAGTCTAGAATCACAGAATCATTGAATGGCCTGGGTTGAAAAGGACCACAATGCTCATCCAGTTCCAACCCCCTGCTATGTGCAGGGTCACCAACCACCAGACCAGGCTGCCCAGAACCACATCCAGCCTGGCCTTGAATGCCTCCAGGGATGGGGCATCCACAGCTTCCTTGGGCAACCTGTTCCAGTGTGTCACCACCCTCTGAGTGAAAAAATTCCTCCTAATATCTAACCTGAATCTCCCCTGTCTCAGTTTAAAACCATTCCCCCTCAAGAAGGCTTGAATGTATTCAATGTCTTAAACAATGACAACAACAACAAAAAAAACTTACTAGAATAAATTAATATTTTTGACTGGCATATTAGCACAAGAAGCTCAAATCCATCCATCATCAAAACAAATATATTCAATTTGAGTTCTCCCAGATAACATCATCACATAACAAGTGCATTGACCTTTGAAGAAATACAAAAAAAAACCTGAAGGCCTAATGGGCACTGTTTTAGGCAGAGCCAAAATAATCAAAAGAAAGAAAATATTCCATTGTTTGAGTCCCATTTTCAAATACTGATACCTATAATGTCATGCTTGGTTTCCTAGATGAGACTGACACATGAAATTGAGAAGAATTTAGATGAGAACTAGAAGAATATTGTAACACTAGTATTAAACCACAGTTCTCGAGTAGCGTTTAAAGCCAACAGATAGCTTTAAAATATGGGGCACACATTCAAGTTATCATTAGATGAGGTTCTTATGCATTGATTCCTCTACATTTTCTGGCAGTAGGTAGACTCTTATCCAGTGACAAATATGGTAAGTTAGCAGTCAATCAAAGCAGAAAAAGCTGCTTCTTATTAACAGCATGCACATAAACAGTTGGAGATTGCTGAGTACTTTATCATTGGGTAGATAGCACAGATGGCACATCATCTGCTAACTAAAACACCCTAGAATCCAGCTGCTCACATTCCGCTGCTGACCTTTCTAAATTTAGGTAGAAGCTCTGAGTATCTACGCACTTTAATCCAAAAGTTTGTAAGGTCTTTTGAATTACTTTTCTACCCTAATCTTGAAACAGTCACAGAATCATAGAATTATCAAAGTTGGAAAAGACCTCCAAGATACTCCTATCCAACCGTTCACCTATCACCAATATTTCTCCTCTAAACCAAGTCCCTCAGTAAAACATCTAAACATTTCTTGAACACCTCCAGGGATGGTGACTCCACCACCTCCCCAGGCAGCCAGTTCCACCACCTCACCACTCTTTCTGAGAAGACATTTTTCCTAACATCCAACCTGAATCTCCTGTAGAACAACTTGAGGCCATTCCCTCTAGTGCTATTGCTAGATACGCGGGAGAAGAGATCAATCTCCACCTCAATAATTCACTTCAGGTAGCCGTAGAGAGCAAAAAGGTCTCCGCAGAGCCTCATCTTCTGCAGATTAAGCAAACTCAGCCACTCCTCATAAGACATGAGGAGTTCTCCAAGATATAACACTTTACTCTTCCTGTACTTGATCCTTCAAAATAGTTTCTCACAAATGTGTGTATTGCCATTCTATACATTCCTTTTGAATATCTGCAAGTAATGTATTAATGCAGACTGAGATAGAATTGCAAATACACCAAAAAACTGATAATTTTTTTCAGCGGACTTGAAACCTCTTCTCAAATTCCTTTATCAGAGTGAAAAGCATGACTGTATATTTTTCACTGTTCAGGTGGCTGTGTTTGGCCAGTGTATCAAAATGCATACAATAATTTGCCATAACTTGAGTCAGCACCACACTGCGCCTTCCCTGTGCTCTGTTTTTAGCCCAGTTGATGTTAATCTCACACTGATGTGTGATTTTTGTGAGTGACGGGTGCATGCCCAGGCCAGGCTGTTCTGTGGAGCAAAGCTACTGCCATAATGGCACAGAGCTGTGCTGGGCCATGTGTTGGACATGCCTGGAGTACATCATTCTTTTAGTACAAGTCCATCTTCTAAATACTTTTCAGCCTCAACTGCTCTGACTTATTAAGCAGACAATGTGCCTTTTGTTCTTCCTGTTGGTAATCTCTGATCAAGAACCATCCTTTAGCACTGATTATATGGTTTCACTGTAATCCACACACCGTGTAAGAAAAGCACACATCCAGAAATTCAAGTCATCCATCATGGTCTTGGAACTCAAAAAAAAAAAACAAACAAACAAACAAAAAAAAAAAAAAAAACAGCAATAAATATTCTTTATCAGCAAAAGCACCTGTTGTTTTTGAAACCAGCTCATCTGGAGTTTGAGCTTTATACAGTTTATTCACAGGTTTCAATATATAGGCAGAAGAAATACTGAGAGAGAAGAGGGAGCCCACACAACTTGCACTAAAAGCTCCAACAGAAGTATGGGCTTGTCTCTAATCCTACTCTCTGTCCTTTTCCCTGTCTTCTAAACATACAACATTGGGAATTTTTTTTTCCTTTCACATTCTACAGCTGTTTGAGATTATTGGAAAATATTTTGTGGTTTCTGATGTAAGCAGGTAGATTGCAGGAGGGTTAACAGTTTCTGAATTCTCCTGAAATAAATCTCACTTAAATCTTCACTTATATCCAAAACTTGCTTTTACAGGCTGCATATTTTCATTTTCAAGATGTTTCGAACCCCCTTCTGATCCAAAGTTAATCCTGCTAGATGAAATAACAAGGACTCATTCTCAAACACAAATTCCCATTGCTGTCAGCACTTTTTTTCCATAGGCAATGATCATAGTATATCCTAAACCATTGCTGGACAATAAAGTGCGTAGCTATCTGTAGGTGTCAGTCCTTCAAGAACTTCCAGGCACTCCTACAACAGAAACGTGTGCTTCTGTCTAACCACTTTAAGACTAAGCTGTCCTTGTTTCTAAAAAGTTTGTAATTCTGCACTCAATTTTTCTTCTTTCCAGTGACTGAGCAAAATAAATGTTTTAATCATTCATGAACATTAGACCTGGCTTGCAAGAAAATGCTTGGCCTTGCATGACTTCTTAATATATCTCATTAATTTCTAATCTTCTGTATTATCTACATGAATGTCCAAAGTAAAAGCAGTTTTGATGTGGCTTGTTACAGACTCCTTGCTTAATATCTTTTGGCTCCAATGAGGTACTGAGGCATTTCTTCACCAAGAAATGCCACAAAGGTGATTTAGGGCTTAAGCAGGCAGCTGACATAAACCACAGTGCTGGTTAGTTGGGTCTTTACACAAACTTTTCCCCAGGCATCTATGCCACCTCAACATAGCAAACCCATGGACAATCTGAGAAGCATTCACATATAAAGACATTAACTCACTTGCCACGTATGAAAAGAGCATAAATGTAAGGAAAATGATGTTACACAGACCAATGTATGTCTGGTTTTCTTTTCTTTACTGAAGAATTTGGACTAAAATCGTTCTCTTTTCTGGAAGATTTGTATGGACATTCTCCCTCAGTAAATTATATCATATATCACAGTGTGAGTGAATTGTACAAGTAGGTTACATTTAATGAGGAAAAAGTACTTTTCTTTTTTTTTTAATCTAAAGATAGTAGAAACTAGAATGTCACCAAAAATAGCCATTCTGATCACAGTGGCTATCTTTACATTGGTTTTGGACAATGCATTCAAAAGGCAACACATTTTTTACCTCCATCATTAGGAAAGCTTCACTAAAATAACCTCACAATAGCACATCCCTAAAAGTTTCAGACTGTTGATCAAAAAGAAAAACTGAGAGTTGCCAAAGAAAAATGTGCTGATCTGCCCATTATTAAACTGAATAGTATTCTCTGAAAATATTTCTATAAGATACAGGGCTGGATTCAGTATTCAGTCCTGGTGTACTCTCACAAAATAAGTAAATAAAACAAAATTAAATTAAAATTAAATAAATAAAATAAAATAAAATAAAAAATTATATGTATGCATGTGTATGTATATACAATGAAATGAAATGAAATACTAAATAAAATATTAAGAGAACTATGCAACTTATATTCCCCGTATCTGAATGTGCCCTATACAATGCACCATTGTATTGCATTCCTTTTTATTTTTTCGACTGCCAGAAATGGAAGATATTTATATAGAACTGGACCTCTGAAATACATGACTGTGTAGACATGACCAGGGTTGAGAATATAAAGCTCAGGAGAAAACAGAATGGGGAGAAATAATTTTCATCATCATCTCTTTATTTTCCTCTCTATATAAGAACCTTATCTATTTGTTCTTTTCTTCCTTCTATAACCCCTCATTAGCCTCTTAACCATCCTGAAAATATAATTCAGATTAGCACTGATTATTAATCCTATTTGTGCTATTTACATAGCATGGAGGGAGCAGATTTTTGCTGCAGCTGACCACATCTAATACCCCAAACATTCCTTTTGTGCCAAATAGCCATTTGGCACTAAAACCCAGATATCTGGCAGTAGTGACCTCAGTTATTGGTTGTACACAAGAAATCAAGGGGAGGAGTATGGCCAGGCAAGTGTTGTTCCCCACACTGATGATCACACTGCAGAACAACAACTCTACATGCAGTAGCTGATAGACCATGCCTGAACTTGTCTTAAAAAGTAAATTCTGGGAGTGAGGACAGGTTCATTCGGATTATGCCTCTTAAAATCAAGGACTGGACTGGAATGCAAAAAGTTACAGGACATGCTGGGCCAATGAAGTTGTGCTTTATTCTTTTTTCTTAGCTTTTTTATTTAAAGAGGTCCTGTAATTATAGTTTCTAAAACACATTTAAACCAACATAATTAGTTCAACTTTGTCTATAGTCCACAGGAAAGTATGAAGCTACACTTAGTAGAGTTGAAGGAATCATTTCTTTTCCCACAAGAAATGGCTGGGTGAATTACAAGCCAAAAAATACAGGAACATATTAAATAGAGAAACTTAGAAGTTTCCATCCTTGGAGATATTTAAAAACCCCTTCTTCACAATGGCAAGACTCTGGAATAGGTTGCCCAGAGAAGCTGTGGAGATGCTGAAGGCCAGGTTAGACAGGACTTGACAGTCTGATCTAGAGGGAGGTATCCATGCCCTTGGAAGGACAGGGGGTTGGAACTGGATGATGGTTATGGTTGCTTCCCACCCAGATCATTCTATGATTCTGTGATTCTATGACATGACTCTGGATGATCTGCTCTAGGAGACCTTGTTTGAGGTGAGGGGTTGGACTAGATGATGTCCACAGTTTCCTTGCAACCACGATTATTCTGTGGTTTCATGAAGATGTAGCTCTCAGAGGTTTCAGCTGTATCATTTATCTCACTATGGAATTGCTACAGGGCAACTAATGCTCTGAAAATTTAAGATCAATTTGTACAGAGATTGAAAGTTGAGCCAATGACAATCTACATAGGAAATATTACAAAGAATTCTGAATTATACTATTCTTCCTTACATAAAACAGTACTACAACTATTGTTGTTAATCTTATTATTAAGATTTTAATAATACAGTGACTTTTAATAATACTGTGAACTTTAACAATACTGCAAAAACAACACCATCAAAGCTAGCTTTATGGCAAGAGCACAGAAATCATGACTTTTACATGCCGAACGAATGATGAACAGCAGAGAGTATCCATGATGACTAATGACCATCACAGATCTGGATATACTCTTTTATGTACCTAGCACGATGTGAACATGTCTGTCTTCTCTGTCTCATGCACACAGTGAAGTTCTTCTCTTTTCTCCAAATGGCAATCAGATCTGTCGACACATCTTCTCTGGGGCCGTCAGAAGAGCATTTCCAAAATTCATCTGCTACTGCTTAAGTTTTTGTCAGCAGTGTCTGGTCTTTGCAGCACATGTGTCTCCCAGTCAGATATTTCTTCACCCATTGTGCCATGTTTATCCATCATCACTGGGCTTTGGCAGACCACATCCTTCTATACTAGTTTCTATCAATAATGTAAAATGTTAACAGTTAGTTTCATTGTCATACGAGCTGCTTCAATTAGTCTTCTTTTCATACCTCAATCAATTTACAGTTTTTTTTTTCAATAAACCTAACGTTATTACTTGTTCAGTCTCTGACTGATTTCAGGCACCACGGGAAGGCCATGTGGAGTTCCCCATAGGATTTAACTCAGACACCCCAGGATAACAGCTGCCTTGTGGTTGGTGTCTACTACAGGCTGCCTGAAGAAGCAGAGCCTGTTGATGAAGCCTTTTTCCTCCAGCTACAGAAGGCATCACTTTTGCTGTGGGTACTTCATTCATCCTGTCATCTGCTGGAAAAGTAGCATGGTGAGCTGTAGGTGACCCAGGAGACTCCTGGAATGCATCAGGGATAACTTCCTGAGCCAAGTAATAGTTTCACCATGGGAAATGCAATGCTGGACCCACTGCTCACCAATGCAACTGAGCTGAGTGATGACATCAGGATTGAAGGCTGCCTAGGCTGTATTGACCATGCAGTGGTGGAGTCCACACTTCTGAGAGATATGGGACAGACAAAGAGTAGAATCACAGAATAGGTTGTGCTGAAAGGATCCTCTCAAGATCACCTAGTTCTATCTCCCCACTCTGCTCCCCTGCAATTGGAGGGACATCTAGAATAAAAATTCATAAAACTGAAAAACTTCACAATCACTGTTATTTTTTTTTTCTGTTTTGTTTGCTTTTTAAAGAACTTGACTCTGAATAAAACAGCAATTTTATTTTAGAAAATACATCACTCTACATTGCCCGGTATTTCTCAGTGCATGGCTAAGAAGTGGAAAATCCATTCTCACTATGAACCTACTTTAAAATTCTATGCTTCTGTATTCCCAGAAGGACAAAATGTAATCTTACAGCTATTGATGTTTACCAGAAGAAATACTGCAATTCCATAGTAGAATTTTTTCTACAGATTAGTCAGACCTCTTATTTATAGTGGTCGTCCGAACCCTTATTTAGGCCAAATATCACCTCTCTTATCTGCCTCTGTTGATTCCAGTACCCAAATACCTATTTGAGGAGTAATGTATTACTTAGCACAAATGAAGTGTGCAAACTATCTTTATTATATTGTAAATTATTTGGCACAGAATTATTATTTCTGAAATGGGGCTCTCACCTCTTTGAAGTGCCATCCAATGAGAGATACACATCAATTTTCCACACGTAGACCGTATTTTCCATGCTGGAGTTAGTCTTATTGTTTTCAGTAACATATCTTCACTCAAAAAAATTCAGTTTACAGAAACAGAAGCACATCACACACAAAGGTCCAACCACCCTGCAATGAGGAGGGACACCACAGCTAGAACATGTTGCCCAGGGCCTGATCCAGCCTTACCTTGAAAGTCTTCAGGGACAGGGCATCAACTACATCTCCGAGCAACATGTTCCAGTAATCACAGAGGAAACTACTGCTGTTTGAGGAAGTATCTTCACCATATATTACTGAAAGGTGGGACATACTCTTAAGAGATCTCTCTCCCAATATGCCTTTCTCATATATTGTAAATACTAATGATGATGTGATGTAGCCCACTTTTCGCTATGGTTATGTCAAGCAGCAGAAGTGTCAAAAGTCAAAATAGTTATCTTCAGATGACTGATTCAAATTAGGAAGAACAGGGCTAGAAATATCTTACAATCGTAGAATCATTAAGGTTGGAAAAGACCTCCAAGATCATCTAGTCCAATTGTCCACCTACCACAAATACCATGTTCCTTGGTACCATATCTCAACATTTCTTGAACACCTCCAGGGATGGTGACTCAACTACCTCCTTGGGCAGCACATTCCAGTGCCTGACCACTCTTTCAGAGAATAAGTTTTTTCTAATATCCAGCCTGAATCTCCCCTGATGCAACTTCTTTCTCTGTATACACCTCTTCCTCCGTACAAAGTCTTCCTCCATATCCTCTTCCATACAACCTCTAGCAAAAGTATGAAGTCCCTTCTGGTTTCCTTTATCCTTTCTCCACCATTTCCATCCTCAAAACAATTCATAACAATTATATTTCACCAAAATGAATAAGTACTGTAAGTTATCCTGGTGGGATTAACGCAAGCTAATGTTAACCTGTATTATACACGATACACTACATTTTCACTCACAACTGAAGAAGCCATGTAACATGGACAAGGTTATCCAAAATTTATGTTTAGATCTCCCTGTAACAAATCTGTAAGGCTAATAAGATGGGACAAAATTGAGAAATCATTTGTTTCAAACTGTTCAATTAAAAATATATATGTAAAAGTGCACAAATATATGGAAGACAGACTACACTTTTAAGCAAATTTCTTCTGCATGTCAGCAATATTTTGTGTTGTATTTAAATTCATGACTTGAAATTATTCAGGGAATGGTTAAATAATGCAAGGTATCAAATCTATTTTAAAATTAACTGCATTCTCAACTTCCTGGACACCACAAATTATCCTCAGTTGTAATTTGCAATAGTCAAGTGTTAATTTACCTAACGCATATTTTATGACTATGTATCGACTAATTGCAAGTCCATAGCTCAGGGTAAATAAATATGTAATTTATATGCAGGCAAGCAACGCAATCAATTTTCAATCTCCTGCCTCAAATACAGTATCAACCCGTGACAGATTTATTTGCATTTTACATGAAATGTCATAGTTCTGTGAACTGCAAAATGTAAATGTGAGACATTATTCAACAGCCACCAATGTATTATGCCCAGCAGTAACGTCCGCAGCAAAACCTCAGAATCTCAGCGGCCCATCTGCTGCTGCTTGACTACAGATTGAACAAAACTTTAATCTCTGCCCATCTTCGCTTAGGTATCAGTTGTGGTGGTGCTTCTGTTTCCTAATTTAACACTTCTTCTTCTGACCTACTCAGAGAGAAGGGCATCACTTCTGCCATCAGGTAATGGGAGAGAAGGATGTGATTATGCCCTTTGTATGCTTGGACTTGGCCTTCCAGGTCACAGTCATTGTAAAGAGCAGTTAATTAAGCTTTCACTCTAGTGCAAAAGGTATGCTCTGCCTCCTTTTTGAGTGCAAGGGTTCATCTTAAACAAGATTCACTGGATACGCCGTGTCAGGGCTTTTATTGCTAATAGAGCTACCAAATCACTGGCTTCTTCTCACACTTTATTCAGTACCGTAAACCTTTTAAATTAAGTAGAACATGTTTAAATAACATTCTCCCATTAGTCATGTTGAAGTACTCCTCAGCTTTTCTTTAACCAGCAATCTTGAGGTTCACTTTCTCTCTGCAAAACTTTATCTCCACGCTGAAAAAATCAGAGCAAGAAAAAGCTTCAAATGCTTTGTGGAGGTGTGCTATTCAATAAAACAGCAAAATCTTTGAAAATGATAGATGAGATCAAGCAGAGGAGAAAGTTAAATTTAGCAAACTATGAGTTCATTCAGCTATGGCAGGAAAGATATCTCGCACAATGATATTCTGATCCACTCAGTAACTATTTTCTTACTAGCAGCTTTAGAGCTATTTAATGATGTCGTTATAGTCACAAGACCACCTGTTGAAGAAGAGGAATGCAAGGCAAATGATGAGGTGGTAGAATGAGATGAGGAAGATACATTCATTAGAGATACAGGAAGGCAGCTGGTGTTATTGGACATAAAAAGCGGGTTGGTGAGCCTTGTTAAAAGTTATATGGTCTTGTGAAAGAATTACTGAACAAAACAGCAAAAAAGTTAGGTGTTGTAGAAAAGAACTGGCAATTACTGACATCCTTTAATTGTACTTTAGATAAAAGAGGATACAGACCAAAGATTAAATCATACTTTTAATCAGTACTAAGAAAAGACTCATTAAAACAAAAGCTTCTGGTTTCATTTCTCGAGATGGTGTGGGGTTCAGTGAGCAGTCTGAATAGGATCTGTAGATTGGAGTTAATTATTTGCATTAGCATTTCAGATGGGCTTCCATGTCAATATCAGCTCTTTGGTGTGCTATGGACACAGACAAAAAGTAAGCTAAGTACTTGATCTACTTTATACGATCCTCGATGATGTCATTTAATAGGAAGCCAACAGCATGGGGACTGAATGATACTGGCTTTTGGAAACAGCTCTGGGATCTAATTAATTGGAACAAATTATCTAAAGCAGCTTGGCATTGAGAAAGGAGGGCAAGTCTAAGAAAAATGACAGATGGGTATGCAGGAAAGGAAGAAAGAAAGACCTTTGCTGCTTGAAAGACTAAGCCTAAAGGCCACTCTCACTTCAACAATAGGATTTATCATCATCATTTCATTATGTGACATTAGTTATGTAACTTTCCATATCTGTAAACACATTTGCATAGAGCTTAATTCTAGTTGGTAATCGGGCTCATAAACCACTACATTTTAGCAGTACTTTGTCATAAGGTTAGGACTGGTCATGCTAGGGTTACCATCAAATTGTGCACTGGTACCTACGTTGACTCCAAATACCTCTGCATAAAAATGTTTGGGGTATCTGAGCCTCTTTAGTCTTTCCACTGTCAATTCTGTCTCACACCACAACACCCACCTAGTGAGTCTGGGAGACCTCTTGCTCCCAAGGCTGCTTTGAGCCTCTTGCAAACAGCTGAATATATTGACATTAACAGAGATGGAGGGTGATCAGCAGCATACTGATAAATTAAGTTGCATAAACTATGTGGTTCACGTATGTCTGTCATGCACGAGCATCACTTTAAATTCTGGCAATATTAATCAGAAGTCAATGACATGCTAGCATTTTTGGGCCCTGGCAGAAGACACTTAGCACTTCTCCAGACTTGACCATATACCACACAGCACGTTCATGTACTGACAGTGAGTCTTATATCAGCCTCATCTCTTTTGTCTTTGCTTCCCACAAATATTCTAGTAAACAAATATGCTTGTGAAATACTAAACCATCTGCTGATCTAACTTTAATGGAATTTATTCCAGTAGGGAATTTGGATGGGGATTTTTTGACATATCCAGTCATATGACAGCTCTGCAGGATACTCACAGAAGTTTTCTGAAGT
Source organism: Lagopus leucura (assembly GCF_019238085.1). Lineage (NCBI taxonomy): Eukaryota > Metazoa > Chordata > Aves > Galliformes > Phasianidae > Lagopus > Lagopus leucura. Next base: position 3,540,222 of record NW_024962254.1, read on the forward strand.
TCTGCTGTATGAATACTCACCCTAGATAATCAGTCACTGACTCAGGAAGCAATCACTACATACCTTAGCCATGGTTCAGTCCAGTAAGGTGTATAGCCTGCCACCTACCTCCCACTCCTGAGGCCTGAGGACCTGATTTGACATCGACATCTTTCAATGCCATCCCACCACCAGCTTACTAATTTCTGCATTGTTTCCCCAGGCATGGCCTGGTATGTTATGTGCTCCTAAAGCCATCCCTTCAGCACACTGAACAAGTCCCACTCCTTCAGCCTCTCCTCGCAGGGGCGGCACCCCTGTATTTGACTACCTTGGTGGCCATCCACCAAGTTAAAGCAAGAACTAAGTTCTTTCTCGTACTGACAGACATAAAATTGGACATGGTGTTCCATGTGTGCTCTAAGGAGTGCTGATCACTTTGCTTAAAGTAATGACTGCTTTGCTGATGATACAGCTTAGGATGCTGTTGTCTTCATTCAGAAAAAAATAGTTGGAAAGTTCACTATTTGTTGAAGATGCATTTCCCTCTCTGTTCAAAACTCCATATATACAGCTGGAATTTTTAAACACAAATACCAATAATCAAGCAAAGCAGAACAAGTAGTCTGCAAACAACATCCACAAAGTGAAATATCGGCAAATGTATACAAAGTAGTGTACTTACAAAAGGGCTAAAAGACTTAGAAATTCAAAAACTAAATTATTTGATGCAGAGGAGCTTGTCTATCTGAACTAGAAATCACAGCTTATAACAGCAATTTCCTAAATAACAACACATTATTTTAATGGTTAAATAGTCTATTTCTACAATAGCATTCTGACTTACACTGCTGTCTTCTGAAGCAATTTTGTACCAAAAAAATGGTTCAAGAATACAACTGTGCAAATAAAGAATGCTGTTCATTAGAAACTCTCAAAATATTTATTTATTTTTGAGAGTTGAGACATTTCTGGATGAAGTCAACAAGAACATTCACCCAATCACTGAATCCTGGGTGTAGTTCTGCCCTTCTCTAGAGGGCAATGCAAAACTGTTGGTGAATCCATTTACTCCATCAGTGGTCCAGTATGTGATAAATTCCTAGGACAGCGTTACTGCTTCTAGTGGAGCTGTCAATTGGGTATCTCTCTACTGTGCCATTCACCAGTCAATTGCACACAACATCTAGTGGAGAGAATCAACTTTAAGTGAAAGTAGTATCTGATTGAGTTTGAGGATTTTTCTACTCTTTTTATTACTTCCTGGGGAAAAACAAAAAACAAAAATTTAAACTGTAAGCTTTATGAAGCTTACTGCTAGAAGCTGAGTATTGGTGGGGTAATTTCCCGTGATTACAATTACAGGAGCTTAGTTAATGCATAGTAGTTGTCAGTGTTTTTGCCAAATAAGAACTATTTCAGAACCATAATGGTTCCAGTATATTGTGCAAATGCATATTTTATTTAGCTCTCTTATCCCAAGAGTTAAAGATATGTATTCATTATAACATAATTTCTTCAGTTGATGCCATGGGCTATTAAAAATAAGTTTTACATGATTTAATTATTCTTTTGAGGTAATAGGTGCACAGAAGGCTTTCAAGCTCTATCAACTACTTTGCTTAAAAACCTTTCTCTACATGATCAGTGTTGTGTGCACTGTCACCTCCCAAAACACAAACCTTTACATTTTGAATCTGGAAAATGCTCTTATTAATACAGTTCATATATAATGAACTCTATAAAATCTCCCTTTGAAAAGAATTTGTTTTTTAACCTCCAACTGATAGAACTGAATTGGCTATCCATTTCAAAGCACAGCTTATGTAACATAACCATCTATATGAACAAGTTTAAGTCTATCAAAAAAGAGAAATAATGGAAACTAATATTCTTTTTCTTCTAACAATTCTTTAGGCCTCATCTGCACACAAAGTTAATTACTACAAACTGGCATAGGGAAAGCTTTGCCATCAGGCTTACATTATCTAGGTATTTGAATTTTTCATTCAAATAAATTTTTTGTGGAAAAAATGTGCAATATTCCTTATCATCAAAAACTACAGAAAAAATATGATGCTGAGGATGTTTAACCAAAAGAGGTTATTGCATTTAATTAAACTGACATTAGTGTTGGGATAACTCTCCCGTATCTGTGGCTATCTAAAATGTAGGTGTCTACTGTAAAATAATCAACTAAAGCTCTAATGTCAGTGCAAAAAGACAAGGCTCTTCAAAGGGTAATTAATCCTCTGCTAAGACAGGAAGGATGAATCACCCTCTGGAGATACCTCTTTCCATCAACATTACTTTTTGACATCATGCATAATAAAACCGTGAAATTCATTACCACAGGATGTTGTGGAGGCCCAGACAAAAGGCACTAATGCATTTAAAAGCCTTAGACTCATTCACAGAGAATGGATGCAGCAAGCAGATGGTCTGAAAATAGCTACCAGATCAGGAAGTCCACAAACACTATGTCTAGAAGGTGGGAAGTATCCCCATGTATACAGCTTGTTTCTTGAACTCTTTTCTAAACATCTGGTGCTGGGCTCTGTTGGAAACAGAATACAAGATTAGATGGTCTGTTTGTCCAGCTCAGTGGGATAGCTCCTTTCTTCTGACCTTACTTCACAGTCAATAAACTTATTCCCCTTGAGAAAGGAAACCAGGTGTATACAAATAGTAGATAGCTGTTTCTTTATACAATAAAAGGCTACTATCCTATGTAATGTTATGACATTTCATTTTGTTCCAAGTTACTTTTCAGTTTGAAATGTAGCCATTTTTCATCAGTCAATAGACTCTCTTTATAAGGAGCAATTTGGAGAAAATTTTTTCTGTATGCTCTAATATATTTTTCCAAAAAGATTGAATAACTTTGTTTAAATAAGATGCACTGTTACCTGCTGTCTCTAACTGTGATATAGTAGGTGTCTGCAATTAGTTTTGTAAAGCTAAGTTTCAATTTCTGAACAAGACATTATACAACATATATTCCTCTATTCATAACATATATTCTATTCTCTACTCATTGGCTAACCAAACACATAGTGAAAACACATTTTTATTTTGAGATTGCAATAAAAATGCCTGAGAATAATAGCATATTTGAAATAAGACACATCTTAGTAGGAAACCTCATTAATCACAGTAACCCTTCCACTTTTTCTGAATATCTGCCATTCTCAGTATTAATCATAATTATTGTTTCCTATGTCTCATTAACTCTTAACTTTGCAGGACAGTGATTACATTAGAAAATATCTGGGAATGGTTTTAAATAAATGTTAACATTACAAGTAATTTGCATCTGCTCTAAAGACATTTTTTAGATAGTAATCATCGAATTGTAAGAGGAGAGCTAGTCTGAGACTGCCTCATGAGACTGAATGTGCACAGTGGGGCCAGACAGCATTCACCCCAGGGTTCTGAAGGAACTGGCTGGTGTGATTACCAAAACACCATATTCAGCATATTTGAAAATTCATGGCTGTCAGGTAAAGTCTTCAGTTACTAGAAAAAGGGAAACATCACTTTCACTTTTAAGAAAGAGAAAGGAAGACCCAGGGAATTACAGGCTTGTGAGTCTCACCTTTGTGCCAGACAATATCATGGAGTACATCCTCCTGGCAGCTCAGTTAAGGCATATGCAAGATGAGGAGGTGCTCCCAGACAGCCCCTGCACCTTGTATACCTCACATCACCCCTGCACTCTGCATGCACTGCATGCCCCCTATATGCACTGCATGCCCGTGCACCATCCAGCCCTGCTGCAGATTCCAGTGCTGCACCACCATGCTCTCATCCCACAGCTGCCACCTCACACAAGACTCAGCTGCCCTCAACATTAGTAACTGCCTCAAAACAGGGAAGTTGGACCTATATTCTCTTCAAGGTCCCTTCCCATCCAAGCCATTCTGACTCTGTGACTCTGTGATTCTGTGATTCTACAAATCATGGTTTCAGAAAGAGTAAACTGTTGGAAAAAGAACATCAAAACATAAGGAAAGAGAGAAAGCTTTTCAGTCAAAAAGCAACAAGCTTAATAGATTCCGTAAAGAAACTGGGGACCATTTGTTGAGGAGTGTGTTCTAAGTCCCTGAATCTCACCCTCCAGTTTAATTCTTCTGTTTTTTTAGTTACAAAATAATGTGGTTTATGGCCATCCATGCAATGTGAAATTCCCATGCCTGAGCCAATCTCTTGGGAAGCTTTTAAGATGAAATGTTAAAACTGAGTTAAATCCCCCAGAAAGACAACAGTCTATAAAAGATACTTTCTTCATTTAAAATATTATTGTCATTCTGACATTGCCATTCAATAATGAGTGGGTGATTTTTCAAGCTCCAAAGGGACTTCCTAATGAGACATAAAACTTTTCTGCAAACACCTATTGATTTGGAGTTCTAACATTACTTCTAACTTAATTTCCTTCTAGCACTACATTCCCAAAGCCTTGCAGACACTAAAACATTTGTGGGGTAGGAATTAGTTGTGGAAATACAACCTATACCACTTTTCAGCTTTGCCAGGTGGATATATTCCTTTCAATAACATTTGTCAAGGTGCTGAAGCTACTGTAGGATCTAGGAAATAAATCTTCTGATGGTCAAAGCAATCATTATTCAATCCTAAATGAGTTTCTATAGTGAGTGAAGAGAGAATGGGGCACATAAAATGACCAGAGCTATCCCATATTCTAGTTAACTAGTTACTTTCCCATAAAGTTGCTCAATGTTACTTCATGGCTCACAGAAAAAAACCATTTCCACAGGGAGCATGTTAAATCCTATATCTAGATTATATTATATAAATCTCTTATTAAGTGAGGCAGCACACTGCACTTTCTATTCCATTAAACAGGTCAGAAAAGAGATGTTGAAACCTGGATATGGGTTACTAATATTTTCTAAATCATTTATGTCTTTGAAATCCAAAGCCTGATTCCAAAAGTGATCCAAGCCTTCTTGAAATGCAAAGCCACTGTGAAGTGAACCAAGATGTGAATGTAAAGCACAACTATCCTGAAGTCATATGCTGTTGGCTGGGGGGCAGCATACCTGTGGTTGAACTGAAATTAATGAGTTGATCCGTGCCATTCCCTAGTGCCAATGGCATCATTTCAGCCTAACACCAAGATTGACTCTATTTAATCATTGGCACTCAATTTAGGATCACCACAGTAAACATCTTCCATAATCAATAGAAGAAAAAACTTCAGAGGAAGATTAGGAACATTAGCAACAGAGCTGGACTGAACTGCCTTCAGTGTTCAATTTTTAGGTAGACCTGGTAGAGCTGGACTCACTGATCCTTATGGCTTCCTTCCAACTTGGGATATTCTATGATTCTATGTCCATCTCTTAGTAGTGAATATGCAGGAAGCTCTGCCACCCAGTTCGTATCTTCAGTAACTATCTGACCACACATGTGCTTTTCTTCAGCTTAGATTACAGCAAAACCAGACATTCACAAGTACTATTACAAAATAATTATTTAAGGCTACATTCAAACTTTTAACCTCTATGTAGCTCTCTGGTCTTCATCTCCCTTAAAATCCATGGAGCTTGACCATCCAAATCCTTACTTGCAAGTGGGAATCCAGCCCGATTCCTGAATCACTGTGATACTTCAGATGTATTTATAGGACTAAACGAACACATGCCTCCCTGAGGGGCACAAAGAGTATCTAGATTAGGAGGAAGGACAAACTGAGATAAACAAAACAGGCATTTTGAATCAAATTCACCCAAATGCCCCAAATTTCATTACACAGTTTCTGATATATAATGCTAAACTATCTCTAAGTCAAAAACAAAAGCATAAAACAAGAAGCTTCTCCAGTTACTGGATATGATGAAAACTAAGTTTCAGATTTGATTGTCTCAATCCAGACATCCTTTGGAATAATTTAAATTTGAAAATTTTACATTTCCTCTTCTCTGATAATTTCAGTGTTTTGGTTTTAATCCCAATTGTCTCAGAGTTTGTTAATGGAAAGTTCATAGCAGTCTTCACAAAAGGTGAAGCCGATCAAATAGTTCACACTAAAAACAAAAGATAGAATGTAGAGACCAAGATACAAAATGTGGCTAACTACACATTCTTCTTACGTGAGACATACTTGTGTTAAAAACATTCCTATTTATAAAAGTAGAAACTCTGAAGTAACGACCATTAAAGTTAAGATGTTGAGGGGCTGGACTCGATGATCTCTGGAGTTCCCTTCCAACCCCTACAATTCTGTGATTCTGTGATTCTGTGATTCTGTGATTCTGTGAAGATGTCTTTTCTAACTTCAGTTCTCTTGTGCATATGCTTAAATATGTACATACAAATACAAATTTCAGTTCTTCAACTAAATTGCTCCATCCAGGATCACATCTTGTGTTTCTCTACAGGATCCCTGATACTTACAGCCAAACCCAACTCCTCAACCTATCATTCTGAGTTGCTTCCTGACTCTGCAAGGTATCTTTCCAGCTTCCATTTCCTCACCCCACCTTCATTTTCTTAAGCCAGTTTTAATCTGATTTTAAGATATTACCTCTACAACTTCCTTCCCTAATGTTTTAGGGCCAATGCCAAAAGCTGAATCTATTCCTTTCTTTCCAAAACTGCTCCATTTTCACTGGGATGCCAACTCTCTAGCTCAGCTTGAACCCACAGTTGCTTTCAAAACTGAGCAGTTATCACTACCACCTCTTTCCCCACCTCATCCATCCTCTCCGGATTTGTGATTACACTAATTGTGGTAGAGGTCAGTTGGAAACTATTAGCTAGGGAAGAACCACAGCAACACAGAAGGGAAGAAACAGGGTCAGAAACTGGGACTAAGAACAGTCAAAAAAACTTCACTAAGCTTAAATTAAATCTGTGTAATTGGAAATTAATAGTAGTTTGACGAGTATACGAGGGGTCAAAATAAGTTAGAACACCTCACTTAAAATGTAATTGCTTTCTACTGTGGATCAGTTTGTATGCTGTAATTCTGAAAAGAAATGTTGACTTGCTCTCACCTTTCTTAGACTTTTTCACATTTTTTTGGTTAATTTTGTTTAGCTTGTCAAACACATGAAGGCTGGATTATTAATAATATTCTAATGTGGCAGGTGTGTATTCGTGTGTGGGAAGGTGTCGGCTTAAAGTGACAGCTGAACCTTTTGCTGAAATATAATCTTTACTCCCAGGAGGAAGTGCTCTTCTCTCTTCTTTTTCTCTGGGTACACTATGCTATATGATAGAAGATGTTAATATTAGAAGCAGAACAGATGGCTCAGATCAAGACTGGGGGCACAGCTACAACTCAGAGATGGGGAAAGAGATTCAGAGAGAAGCCAAGAAGAGCAGAGAATGCAATTATAAGGTTCGTTTTGGGGAAGTAGTGTGGGGGTTTTATTATTGAGACGTCCACGTTCTCATTTAGAGTGACCCATTTATGAGACTTGTTATGAACTTGTCTAACCCTGTTGCTGGCATTTAACTACTTGAAAGGAATTTTAAATGTCACAGAGTAGCTCTTGCTCTCTCTTCCTCTCTCTTTGGTTACATCTGAGCATCTGACAGCTCTGTTTCACTGGAAGGACTGACAAGCCTGATTCTCATTAGACAAAGGAGGATGTAAATGCTTTAGGAACTTTCTGAATGGACAGCTCTACAATAATTCCATCTTATATATTACTGCCATATTTATTAGGCATAGAAAGCATCCAAACTGAGGTTTACACATTTACCACAAGATAGCACAACTAACTTATTAAAAATAAATATCCTCCTAAGAAGAGATTTTATATGATTTGGTATTATATCAAAATGCTTGGTCCTGATCCCTGAGATTCCTAAGCTCTATTCAAAGCTTCATCCAAAGCTTTCCATAAGATAGGACTGAGGACTAATTGGTTTAGTGATACAAATTTCCTATCCAAGCAACTACGTAATACAACCTGTTTTATCAGTTAGCCCAAATCCCCCTTTAACTTCAACCAGGAGTGTTTTGCCAATTTAAATGTCATTTATGAACCTCACAGCTCTGTAAGCCTTCTTATAATACTCAGGCACATTTTGTGCAGTTTGCTAATTTCATTCTGCCTTCTGCTGTTTGTAGACAAGATCCTTCCATAGGTGTTCACCGTTGTGGAGTTTCTTGTTAATTCACATAAATGTATCCAGTGCAGCCATGTATGACTGGATCATAACTTACTGATGAGTTGTGAAACATAAATGGACTTGACTAAACGTTATGCCTCTAGATAACAGTTCTGTAATATGGCAGATAAACCTCTGTCACCCAGACATCAACTACAGCAGCACAATTAAAATGTTACAAAGGCGCTCCTCAAAATTTTATCACCTATGATGGAAAAATAAACCAAAAGTTGTCGTAAAATTAGTGCATTAGTATTTTTCAAATAGTTCAAAACCTCACAAGCTGTGTCCTCTCAATCAGGAGTGCATGGCCTTTACTGGCTGTTGATTGCTTGTAAATCAAAGGTCCAAATTTGAGTTTTTTGATACCAAGTACATTCATGTCATTCTGTAGAAATGTCACATGATGATGGTATAGACTGTTAGGAAAAAGTGATTGACACATCATCTTAACTACTCTCACAGGTACTCTTCTGAGACAATCAATTTGGTGTTCTATCTCATTACATTTCACTGTTTTGGTACTCTATATTATTTGAAAGAGTCTACAGTGTCCTTGAACTGAAGATATTTAAAGATCATTCTCACAGACAGGAATCCTGATGAGATAAGAGTCAGACCTGCTGCAAGCTGTCAAAATGATGGACAAAAAAAAAAAAAAAAAAGGAAGAAAATTATCCACCCCATAACTGACTGATGGACATTGAGATCTTTAAAAGGTGCTAAGTCCATTTTTTGTGTAATATTAGACAGAATCCAGCAGCAGCCAGTAATCAGTGTAAGAAACTGATACACAAATGCTATGAAAACCAGGATGTGCTGGCATACAAAGTCATTGCAGCAGCAAGGCTGAGTTTATTGCTCTACTGCTCCTCTACTTGCTAATAATAAATTACTGCATTAATAGCCCTTTATATTTATCCTATTGGAGATTATATGGTTACTGATAAAATTTTAACTACATTAGCAACACTACACTAATTGCATTAACTAGCATAATAAAGTTAACAATATAAATATGATGTCCTTGATGCACACATGGTAAGATTGTGCATCTCCTTAAAATTAATATTAATGGAATAATGTCATACTATTTTTGTTGAAGCCACTTTTACGCCTGGCTTAAAGTCTTAAAATTTAATAGTAGGTAACAGGATTAAAGCAGTCTTTTTCAGATGCAAACATGAAGTGAAATTTAGAGGTGGTCTTCCATAAATCAAGCAAAGCCAATTTAAGTCCTATGAGATCATCACCCTGAAAGAGATCACATCAAAGTAAATGGCCCAGGAAGCCTGAAACAGCAGATCAGGGTCTGACAGTCCCAGCAGCTGACAAACACCAAGGTTCCACTTCTTTATTCACAATTCTATATGACCTTTGATGAACAAAAATAACACTACCTTATTCTGTACTCACATCTCACCATCCCTGGAAGTGATCAAGAAAAGAGTTGATGTCATTGAGCATCATGTCAGTCAGTGACGTGACTTAGTCATATGGAAGTGATGAGTTGATGATTGGACTAGATGATCTTAGTGGTCTTTTCTAACCTTAATGTTCTATAATTATATAACTCATCTGCTGTGACCTGCAGGAGACTTTTGTCAAACCAATCGTGGTCCAGAAGAAAAGCAAGAAAATAGCAAAACTACTTTTCTATACACTGCCTTCTCAACATAAATAAATAAATAAGCACAGTGTTCAGCATAAAGTTTGACCTGCAGGTCAACACTTGACAGACTGAGCTTGGATATGGAGAGGGAAATGTATATCAAAGCCAAACAAGTAAAGATCATCCAATGATTACATCAGTACTTGTGAACAAGCAGCAAGAATGGGAAAGTTTGGTCAAGAGAAGAGGTGATTTATAGAGCATAGCCAGTGTTCTGTCTGGATGCTCCCAGCCCTGTGTGTTCAAGGCCAGTTTGGATGGAGCTCTGGACAACCTGATCTGGTGCCTGATCTAGTGGTTGGCAACCTTGCCCACAGCAGGAGATTGAAACCAGATCTTTGAGGTTCCTTCCAACCTAAGCCATTGTATGATTCTATGATACTTTCCTTCTGGTGGCTTAAGATGTTATTTTCTTTCCTACATCTGCCTATTTTCACATCCATAGCAGGGGCACCTCTACCCCCACACCCCAGTTAGATGTGGACCCCTCACAACTCGCTCAGAGCCACACGGCTCTCTCCCTCTGAACTCCAACCTTTGAAAGTAGGAGCCAAATACAACAGCTCAGGCATCTCCATTCAGAGCATGGCCAGAGCAACATCCTGTTTCAATTAGGTACTGCAAATTGTTATTCTGAATACCTGTCCTCATGCTGTATTTCCTCCTTTGTTAAAACAAGAAATCTAGCACCTATGTGCCTTGTAACAGTGTTATGAGCAGTTGCAATATGGACTGAAGGTGCCCAGATGCAACAAATGTGCTGAATAATCAGGCACAAGAGAAATACTGTTTTATGTAAGTACATCTATATTTTTAGCTGAATGTTCCCCTAAAATGCATGAGCTTTTTGGCTTACCTAATAACTTCATTAAAGCAGTGAAATTTCTTTCAGTAATGCTCTGAATGGAACAACATTAAAATCCAATATTTATTCATGTTACAGCACAGTAATTTGATAGATAATAAGCATTAAGATAAATATAATTTTGTAGTTGACAACTCTAAGCTTTGCTGTATACCTGGAATCTCTAGGGAAGACATGATACTTGACATTTAATTTGAAAAGCCTGATGAAAAGAAAAAAAAAAAAAACCCACATCTTTTTTATGGTGGTAGTAAAAAAGCATTGGTTCATTTTATTAATCTGGTGGATTTGCTTAGCTTTATTTTCACATTTTAATAAACTCATCTCATAGAAGTATAATGAAAACAGAAAGATTAACTATCATAACAATAGATGGGTTTGGATTTTTGTGTAGAAAAGTTTTTTTCCTGCCATTAACAATAAATGTAAATTGAACAGTATGAAATTACCTAAAAAATCACAAGTTCCTAAAGAGACATCATAATGCCTTAATGTTGATACTAGATTAATCAAGGAAGTTGAATTTTTTTTAATGCATAATTCCAAGATGAAGATAACTTAATTTTCATTTTGCAGTGTTAAATACTGTAATGCCAGTACAATAGGCAAAGAAAAATACAATAACATAGCAGATAAAGAAAATTTTGCACTTGAGGTGCAAACCCTATCATTTTTGGCTTGGGTAGGTGAAGCTGACCCTTACAGGTGGAACAATTTTCCATCTGCATGAGTAAGGGACAGAAGACAGGAAGATGGTGATAACACAACATGTAGAAAATGTTACTGCAGTATCACCAATAATACTGGGATGGCCCCCAGACTGGGGATCCTCTCAAGAGTTAAGGTGATGATAAGATACCATTTTGCACAGCTATTCCTATCTCTTACTCTACTTGGTGCTCTTACTCGAGCTGCTTCCCTCTTACAACTGCCTATCTGTTGCCAGAAAGCAGAAAAGACTTGCTGTAGGGAACCTGCTTTGGCAGGGTGGTTGGACACGATGATCTCTGGAGGTCCCTTCCAACCCCTACAATTCTGTGATTCTGTGATTCTGTGACTTCCTCCGACTTTTAGACTGGACAGAAGGACAAAGTCATTACTGAGGAGCACACAACTACTATTCTATCTGTGATGAACAGTCTTGAATTTATTGAGTTCATTTATACTGCCACCACTGTTTGAATCCATCTTAGAGGATCTAAAAATATCTCCAGGCATTACTACAGCCATGCTAGTACTAACTCTGGATAGAAATATTAACTACATTGACTTGGCCCAACCTCTAGCCTCAGCCTCATTGCTGAGAATTTCACTCCAAAACTACTGCTCAGAGATCACTTCTAAGGAACTTCCTTGCCTGTGTTCATAACATCTTTATATCACACTGATTGACTACACTCTCTCTGAGTTGTTTCGTTTATTTGTTTGTTTTCAGCATATCATCTCATATGTATCATTTGAACAGATTAATATGTGATCAATTATGTCATCTGCAGGTGGATCCAATAACTCACGTGGCTGTGTTTCAATGGGAAAACAAAAGAGTTTTCTCAATGTTCGAAAATCTCCCTCTTTTGAGAGATGAAAACGATCTATTATCTCTTACCTGTTTGTTAGGTGTACCTCAGTATGGAAAATTAAAGGAAAATTGATTTATCGCATTCTATTTCTATATCAGTAAAATTGAATAAAAATACCGGGCATAGATTCGAGGTTGTTTGTACCACTCATTCACAATAAGGTCCACTGACGCATTATTCTTCTGAGCTGTAAGACAAGATGGCCTATGATGTTCATTGACGTATTCCTACAGTGACAAATCGATACCTACATGCTGCCACAATCATTGCAGATACTGGTTAAGTCTCCCCTTGCATCTCAGCATGATGTCCATATGGACAGTAGTGTGGGACTGTATCCCCTGCTTGCTGTATCAGCTTAAAAGTACATGTGACAGCCTTCATGATGTCTCTTATTGATCAACCTCAGAGCAAAGGGCAGAATTTAAAATTGTACTTCAGAATCTTCTACCGAGTCAACATTCATGTCATGCTAATTTCTGGGTTCACCTTCCTCTTCCTCTCTGGTCCCCCACAGGTTTAACTACTACCAGATATTCAAGGGTAATGATGCTTCAGCAGAAGTATAGTTCTGGGGTTCAAGAACAAGGAAGAGTGTACAAATCAAGGAGTGCTGACAGATACAAAAACTCTGTAAACTCTAACCTCAGATCAGAAGTGTACCTCATTTACGTGTATATGAGCTTCAGTGCCCTTTTTTCCAGGCACTGTCCGAGTTGTCCTCATCAGCTGTTTCTCAGCAGCTTCTAATTATTCCTCACCTACTGTGAACTTCTCCCTAATTACTCTTTCCCTTTCTCTCCAGGGCCTCTATAAGAATGACAATGCCATTTGCAAATCTGAAGTGACTCTCAGTTCTAATGCTGACCTTTGTTGCAGTTCTCTGTTCTACCAAGGTTTTTACATTCTTTTGAAGTCTGTATTTGAAAATACCTCAGCAGTTAACTGAAGTCCATTCTTCTCAAGTTGTCTTGAAGATGGAGATGTAAGCTGTATGAGAAGCCTTGCAGAAGTTGATTGCATTTTTTGTTGTATTTACACTAACAATAATGATGAGAGTAAATGCTCATTTCTGTGAAGAGGTCACAGAAATCAGAATGCCAAGAGGTCACTCACCTTTCTCTAAACAGCTTCTTTAGCCTCTTGACCTTGCAAATGGAAAAGACTCCCAGGGCTAACCGCTTCCTTCTATTGCATCTGTCTGTATTTCTTACTCTCTGTCCCTTTTCATACATAAATTTCCTAATGTTATAATTATTTTCCTCCCCAGAGTGATACCATCTGACAGAGACACCCAGCTACATTCATCCTTCTCCCTTCACCTTATATACAACTTTGGAGATCCCATTATCCTTGCTACTGCTAAAGAACAGCAGTAGGATATACTTCAGTCCCTCCTGCTTCACTGCTTCCTCTTTAATTGGATCAGGTCCACTGAGTCCACTGAGTAGGATGAGACCAAAATAATTTGTTTACTCTAAGTGGATCCCTTCCAAGCTGTGCTCCTGCACGCTCTGAGCAGTGTCATCGCAACTTGGCTAGATTTCTTCCTCCTGATTTTCTGGACTAGAACATCACTGACAGTGATTTGAGGTACTGGCAGTCTTTCTGGCAGCTCACAGTTCTCCTCAGGCATCTTTTCCATGCCTGACATACCAAGCAATTCTTCTGAAGCCCCACCTTCTGCTCAAATCATAGAAAGCTGTTCCACTGCCATTGTATTTCTATTCCTTCTTAATTTGCTCTCAGGTTGACTTTCATCAATTCAGAGGGCAGATGCTGCCAAGTAAGCAACAGACATCCAAGGAGCAAACCTGAATACTGAATCCCATTCGTTTTCTTCGAGCAATCCAATGAACTCTCAAATACAAAGCCCAGGAGCTATCTGGGAGATCTTTCTCTGTAAGGACTGCTTCCAAACAATAGCATGGATGAGACTAAAGCAGCTTTAGTTCCCTCCGCCCTAGGGTCTTCCAGCAGAACTTCAGCAAGCTCCATGCTCTCAAACTTTCCAAAAGCACCCAGCACGTCTTCAGTATTATGCTATGAAAACACAATTCTGACTGTAATACAGCTCTCATATTGCTTTTGACATTGGATATACATAAAATATATTTTTGAGTCACAAGGACACCACAGGATACCAAGGACTTCCTAGAATGCTAACTGTGGAGCAAGAACACAGAACTTCTGAGCAAAAAAATTGCTAAGCATGTCGACACAAAGGATTTTATGCTTGCAGGTGAGCAGTCAGAAAATTAAGATGTAATGCAAAGAACAAATTGATCTGTAGTTTCTGTCCAGAAGAGGATAGAGAGAAGATTCTTTTGTCTCTTTTTGGGTCTGTAGGGTGCCTTAGGTCTGCACTGAATACACTTGTGGAAAATTCAACTATCGGTAGTATTTGGAGTAGCGGATGACTGGAGAAATCTAAGAACTGACAAATGTCAATATGTGGGCCAGGTTTTGCATCTTTAGGAAAAGGAATACATCTTTCAAACACATCTGCTAAGTAATCTGTAGTCAGTATTCAGTCAATCCAGAAATACTCTTATTGTCACCACACAGCTGTTTCCATCTAGCACCTTACTGAAAGCTTGAAGGAATTATCTAAGAGGTACCCAAAAAGCAATTTTGGAAATATCTAAGATTAAGATGAGTAGAACATTCAACAAATGATCCCACCTTTACAACTAAGCGTTTTAACAGCTGACAGAACCAAATATAAGAGACAGCCCTCTCCACTTAATACATAAACTGTTCTATATCCAGATAAGAAAATAGCAAATGGAAGTTGAAATGTTGGTTTGACATAGGTCATTACTTAAACTGCTAATGCTCCCTCCAGATTAGGTTGTCACAAGTAAAGGACACAGCTGGACAGACAGGTGGGACTGATTAAACTGTCACATGCCAATAATACACTAAGCTACTTTGTCAAGGCAGGAGAAGCGGAGTGGCAAGGTTGCTGTCACTGAGTGTTTTGCTATGTGTGGTCACAAATGAAGCCCTGGAGGATGTCACGAAATAAACAAGAGGACATAAAGCAGGGGAGCATGTATTATGCATGCGCAAGGAGAGGAAAACAATCTTTAGTTAAGGACTTGGCAGTAAGGACACATAGGATGGTACAAAGGATGTAGCCCTCTGTTCCCAGAGGACCTTGTTCTCAGCCTCTTTAGTTTTCAAACAGATGATTTGCTTTAAATCAAAATGAATACAAACTACATTTACAGAAGCCTGACAGGTCATAGCCAGAGCCTCCCTCTTTAAATTCTCAGAGTTATTAATTTTCCTGACTCCTGCAGGAAAGAAAGACATGACTATGAACGCTTATTGTGATTTCATTTCATATTAGAGGCAAAGACAAATGGAGAACATAACATTTCGAATTTTGTTTGACTAAGATAAGCCCCTAAAAATGTGAACACTTATTAAAAAAAAACCTTCTGAAAAAAAAAAGTTTAATTACGCAAGACATCAAGCCCTTCTCTGTTCAAAACTGCTGAAAGTTCACACATATATTTTTAAAAGGATTTCATGTTTCCACCCTGATCCTGACCAGAAACTAAAATAAGGCATGACTTAATAAGCACATGCCATGCAAATCAGTTCAGTGAATAATTTTGCTTATGGTACACCACTCCTGTCTTTTTTAACTTCCACTATAGAATCTGAGGAAAGATAGTCTGAGGTGAGACTCACCTCTGATGATGGTTTGGTCCATTTGATTCTGGTTTCATGATCATTTTAACAGATACACCATGCAGTGTATTCAGAATCTCAAGCACAGCCCACAAAAATGATTATCTGTTCCACTCCATGCCACAAAATGTGGCCCACTGAAATATTTTGCAAAACATACAGCTTTCACAGTTTATCACTTGAATCACATTCAGTGCCCAAGGAAGAAGCCCTGCATGTCTGTTGAGCCATTTAGTGTATGTAGGATAGTTAAATATGAAAATATTGATCAACAGTAATGGAAAATGTTAGTTCACATCGTTTGATAAAACTTAGATTATACCACAGTTTTCAGGGATTCAAGAGAAGTTATTCATGTACCAGGATTGTACCACTGTCACTGACTTTTGGAAAAGACCTTTAGTAAAAGGCTGCCCTGGGTTTCACGCAATGCATCAATACATTCAGACTAGCAGCTGTGTAAGTCTCAACATGAATCTGCCAGGAATTCCACGGAGAGTTGATGTTTTACCAGAGAAAACAGGCAAGACATTGAATTGTTTCCTTTGACGAAAGGCTTCGGATGAAAACTGTCCTGCTGTGCTCTTGACAGCAGCTGTCCCCATGGTGAGATCTATATAGAGTTGTGCAGCACACGATGCCCTGGCCTCCTGCCCTCCTCTCTCTCTCATTTATTTAATTGATTAACTTCAATCCCAATTAACTTGTATTTTCACTATTCTAATTAACAAACTAAGGTGGGTTTTTTTTGGTTTTTTTTTTTTGTTGTTGTTGTTTTGGGTTTTTTTGGGGGTTTTTATTTTTCCCCAAATCGTTGCCATAAATCTCAATGTCAATCTGTAAGGAATTCCACAGATAATTTGTGGAGTTTCTTTTTATGTGAGTGAGCAACTTGAATGTATTGAGTACTGTCCATGGGCAGATGAGGGGCACGTTGAGAGCTTTTGGGTGATAACTAAGGGGCAGGCTGGTATGGGTGATACTGTTGTGAGTGTCTATTGCAGGCCACTGAATCAGGACAAGGAAGTTGACGAGGCCTTCTACAGGCAGCTGGTAGCAGCCTCCCAATTACTAGCTCTGGTTATCATGGGGGATTTTAACTACCCTGATATTTGGTGTAAGGCCTACTCAGCCAGCTATCCACAGTCCAGGATGTTCCTTCTGCACACTGATGATACCTTTCTGATGCAAATGGTGGATGAGCCAACTAGGAGAGTAGCACTGCTGGATCTTATTCTCACCAACAAGTAAGGCCTGGTTGAAGCAGTGAAGTTTGAGAGTAGCCTTGGTTGCAGCAACCATGAGATGGTGGAGTTCAGGATCTCATGTGGCAGGAATAGACTACCAAACAGAATGACAACCCTGGACTTCAGTAGGGCCAACATTGGCCTTTTCAAGCAATTACTAGGGGAAATCCCATGGGGCAGGGTACTTGAAGGTGAAGGGGTGGAAGATAGTTGGTTAGCATTCAAGGATCACTTCTTCCAAGCTCAAGACCAGAGCATCTCAACAGGAAATCAAGAAAGTGAGCTGGGAGACCTGCATGGTTAAACTGGGAACTGCTGGACAAACAACCAGCACAAAAGGAAGATCCTACCTCATCGCTTTCCTTCCATTTCTAGAACTATATATTCTTGTAAGGAAGGAGCAACTCAGATGAAGCTTGCAGTTCTTCTAGTGGTGATGGTTAAGAGTGAATCCTCAAGCTCAGGAGATTTCTGCATGCACAGAAATAAGGGAGAAGTGAAGGAGGCTTGGAATCTCAGAGTCACATAATGTTAGGGATTGGAAGGGACCTTGAAAGATCACCTAGTCCAATCCCCCTTCCAGAGCCGGAATACCTAGATCAGGTCACACAGGAACGTGTCCAAGCAGGGTTTGAATGTCTCCAGAGAAGGAGACCCCACAGCATCTCTGGGCAGCCTGTTCCAGTGTTCTGTTACCCACACTATGAAGAAGTTTTTTCTCATATTTATGTGAAATCTCCTATGTTCCAGCTTGTACCTGTTGCCCCTTGTCCTATCTTTGGATGTCACTGAAAAGAGCCTGGCTCCATCCTCATGACACTCACCCTTTACATATTTATAAATACTTATGAGGTCACTCCTCAGTGTGCTCTCCTCCATGCTCAAGAGACCCAGCTCTCCCAGCATTTTCTTATAAGGCAGATACTCCACTCCCTTAATCATTTTTGTGACTGTGCTTCACTCTATCAAGCAGTTCCCTGTCCCTGAACTGAGGGGCCCAGAAGTGGACACAGTATTCCAGATGCAGTCTCACCAGGGCAGAGTAAAGGGGGAGGAGAACCTCTCTCGACCTACTAGCCACACTCCTTCTAATACACCCCAGGATGCCATTGGCCTTTTTGGCCACAAGGGCACAGTGCTGGCTCATGGTCATCCTGCTGTCTATCAGGACCCCTTTCCCCTATGCTGCTCTCCAACAGGTCAGTCCCCAAACTATACTGGCACCTGGAGTTGTTCTTGCCTAGATGCAAGATACGAGACTCTACACTTGCTTAGATGCAAGACTCTACACTTACCCTTTCTGTATTTCATTAAATTTCTCCCTACCCAACTCTCCAGCCTGTCTAGGTCTTGCTGGATTGCAGCACAACCTTCTGGCATGTCAGCCACTCATTCCAGTTTTGTGTCATCAGCAAACTTGTTGACAGTGCACTCTATTCCCTCATCCAAGTTGTTGATGAATATACTGAATAGTACTGGTCCCAAAACCAGCCCTTGAGGGATTCCACTAGATACAGGCCTCCAACTAGATTCTGTTCCATTGACCACAACTCTCTGGCTTCTTTCCTTTAGCCAGTTCACAGTCTACCTCACTACCCAATCATCCAGATCACACTTCCTCAGATTAGATGCAAGAATGCTGTGGGAGACAGTGTATAATGCTTTACTAAAAGTTCACTACTTTTTGAAGACTGGAGTGACATTTGCTTTCCTTCAGTCCTCAGGCACCTCTCCCGTTCCCCACAGCTTACTAAAGATAATGGAGAGTGGCCTAACAATGACTTCCACCAGCTGCCTCAGCACCTGTGGATGCATCCCATCAGGACACATGGATTTATGGATGTCAAGATTGCTTAACTGGTCCTTAATCCAGTTGTCATCAATCAAGGCAAACTCCTCCTTGATCCTGAATTCCTTTGGGGCCCCAGAGGTATGGGTCTCCTCAGAACAGACTCTATCAGTATAGACAGAGATTAAGACATTTAGTAACTCCGCCTTCTTTGCATCTTCTTTCACCAGGGCACCCACCTCATTCATCAGTGGGCCTACATTGCCTCCAGTGATAGTTTTATCCATAGTGTATTTGAAGAAGCCTTATCTGTTGTCCTTGACCCCTCTTGCAAGGCTTAAATCTAAGGAGCCCTTAGCTTTCCAATTTGCCTCCCTATATCTGCTGACAACAGTCTCATACTCCTTCCAAGTGGCCAGCCTCCCCTTCCATGATCTGTATTGTATTGTAACCAAGTAGTGTTCACTTGCTACTTACTTTTCCAGTTCAAAACTTATCATCAAAAAAGGTCAGGATCCCATTTTTGGCTCCATCTGCAGCTACAGACTTCTGCCAATATCAGCACAGGCATGTGCTCAGCTATGGACATCATCCTGGGCTTGAGCATTCAGCTGCTTCTCATGACAGATCTAACAAAAATTAAACTTTGATCTGATTTCTCTGTGGAATTAATTCACTCTCTTTGTGTGTCTAAGCATCCTTCACCATAGATCTGAATATCACTGTTTACATTACCCTTTCTTCAGCTTATGGGCAGTCCAAACCAAAAACCTCCAAAGATTATGAAAGGATCCCCAATGGCTGCAGCAGACTCCAAGAAAGCTGCCTAGTTTTCAAATACTTACCTTTGGGTTTTTATTACTGTAAACATTATCTTCAAGAATCTGTTGGTTTTAATTTGCTTTGAACCTCTAGAGAACAGCAAGTACAATGTGCTAAGCTGGCTGGCCACTAGAATCCTTGCTCTCAGATACCTGCTCTCCAAGCCTGATGTCTGACAGACACTAACTTTTGCATTTTGTTGCAACTTAAAGCACATAAGTTCAATGTGCAATTATTCTAATTGGATGCAGGCTGAGGTCTTTTTCTATACTGATCCTTTTATCCTAAAAACAAGCCTTTATTTTAAACAAATAGCTGCTATAAGGAAAATATTGAGGTCCTGGAGCATGTCCAGAGAAGGGCAAAAAAGCTGTGAGGGGTCTGGGACACAAGTATTATGGAGGGTGGCTGAGGAAACTGGGATTCTTTAGTCTGGCAAAAAGGATGCTCAAGGGAGATCTTATCACTCTCTACGACTCCCTGAAAGGTAATTGAGGAGGAGGCAGGCCTCTTCTCCCAGTTAATAGTGATAGGATGAGAGGGAATGACCTCAAGTTGCACCAGGGAGGTTCAGGTTGAATATTAGGAAAAATTTCTTCTGAGACAGAGTGTCGGAGTATTGGAATAGGCTGCCTAGGGAGGTGGTGGATTCACCATGCCTAGAGGTGTTCAAGAATTGTGCAGATGTGGTTGGTACTTAGAGACATGGGTTAGTGGGCAGTAATGGTGGTAGGTGGATGATAGGACTAGATGATCCTATAGGTCTTTTTCAACTTCAATGATTCCTTGATTTTATAAGGAAAATAACTTCCCACAGCATCAGAAAAAGCAAGACACTCTTATCCCATAGCAGTACAGAAGACAAAGTAGGTGTTTTCACAATACCACAATAGAACACAATTTAATGAGGCTTACAGTTCTAAGCCATCACCTACAGGCCACTAGGTTTTTGCAATTCTTGAAGTAGAAAAACACAGAGCAATTTACAACAGTTCATCCTTCAGCTTTCTCTGGTGTTAGAAGTAAGGCTGCATTTTCCTTTCAGGAACTACATATGAATGTCATATCTATAAGACTTTGTTGAGTTTTTAAAAAATGAGGGATTAGTATCTTGTAGGGAAGGGAAAGAGCTGACTTGTTTTTCAAATAAGTCTTCAGCAATCAATTAATTGCCTGATCAATGCAGCATGATCTAAGCAGCTTAATTGAAGAGAAAGAATACTCAGGAAGCACATCTCTCCAGAGGAGGAACACTGCCAGTAAAGTTAACAGCGTTTGGAAATACAGCTGCCTCATTTGATTTAGGAGGAAAAAAATGGTGCAAAACAAGATATAAGGACATCACAAATAACTGACACCCAGAATGATACCCTTCAAAAGGAAGGCTTTGGTCTGAGAATTTACTGACATCCACAGACTCATGTGGCAAGAGTGGTAACACATGTTCACATTTGGAACCCAACAGCAAGAAATCATGAATTTTTTATCATTCCATCACAAAGCTAAAAGTGATTTTTCCTGAAAGGAACAATGCTCTTTTAAAGAATAAAGAACACTCCCTACAGGTTGCATGGCTTTTTCAGTTATCCTCTTGCTACAACTTCTTGTTAGTAACTGTATGACACTAGTTTCATCAGATTTGTTTTTGTATTAGGCAAAAGGGGGAAGAAGACTGATGGTACTGTAGTCAAGGCAGCACAACTTGATCTGGTCAGGTTTTCTTTTTCCAAAGCCCACTGTGGGCTTTGGGGACTGATTAATTGCTGAACGTGAAGTGAAACCAATAATACTAACTACTACGCTACTCACTCCCTTGAAGAGATAGGAATGTTTTCACTCATTAATACAAAAGGTTGGAGGGAAAAAAATGTACAGCTTCTCTTTACAAAATAAAAAATATATATTTTGTGGAAAGACAAGTGCATTAGCTAGACACTTGACAGGGTCCCAAAGTTGTTAGTAACTGCTCTAGCTTCACAAGTTGATGGCCTAAGTGTTATTATGTCTACAGCAATGCCTGGGTTTTGTACCTAGATTTGAGCCAGACATGGAAGCAGGCTAGAATATAGATTGTTTTCATACAGAAATTCATTTTCATCATGCAGCTGCATGAGGCAAAGAATGTGGGTATTTACCCTCAGCATGTCTGCAGATGACACCAAGCTGAGTGGTGCAGTTGGCACGCTAGAGGGAAGGGATGCCATGCAGAGAGACCTGGACAAGCTTAAGAGGTGGGCTCATGCCAACCTCATGGAGTTGAACAAGAGAAGCACAAGGTCTTGCACCTTGGTCAGGGCAATCCCAAGCAAAGATACAGGTTGGGTAGAGAATGGCTTGAGAGCAGCCCTGAGAAGGACCTGGGAGTATCAGTTGCTGAAAAATTCAACATGAGCTGACAGTATGTACTTGTATCCCAGAAGGCTAACTGTATCCTGAGTTGCATCAAGAGAAGTGTGACCAGCAGGTCGAGGGAGGTGATTCTGCCCCTCTGCTCTGCTCTCAAGGGCCCCCACCTGCAGTTCTGCATCAATTTCTGGAGCCCCCAACACAAGAAAGACATGGAGCTGTTGGAGCAGATCCAGAGGAGGGCCACAAAGATGATCAGAGGGCTGGAGCTCCTCCCTTACAGGGACAGGCTGAGAAAGCTGGGGCTCTTCAGCCTGAAGAAGAGAAGGCTCCAGGGGGACCTTATAGTGGCCTTCCAGGACCTGAAGGGGCCTACAGGAAAGTTGGGGAGGGACTTTTTATAAGGGGACATAGTGACTGCATGAGTGGAAATGGCTTTAAACTAGAAGAGGGTGTATTTAGACTCATCTAGATGAATAATTTAGAAAAAAACTGTCTAAATGGATTCAGGCCCCTTTGAGTGCTGATAGCCATACCTTTTGCCTCGAGTTGGAGTTATAAATGCACAACTATAAAGTGAATCAGGTAACATACAAATGAAATAAAATGCCTAACTTACTTTGATTACCTTGCACATTACCAAGCAGGATTTTTTATGGAAAAAGAGGATTTGATGTGAAGGAGTTAATGGCTCTAGGATATTAATACCATTTAGTCTTTTTTCTAGCCAATTTTCCAGCCAGTGACCTCAGTACAGCAAGCACTTACCAATACATTTTTATCACACATTCAAGTGGTCCCTATTGTAGTTATGGGTCCTTCAACCCAAGTTAATTAAAACAGTAAGATAAGGGAATTAATTCCCAAAGGTTAACTGATCCTCAATTAGTATTGCAAGATGACACCAGCTGGGAGTGCGATTCCCACAGCCAAGTGCTGTGCCACCATTTATTTACTGCTCTAGATTCCATACCTGGATCTTTACACTAAAAAAAGTCTTCTGAGCAGGATTTGCCTCCATAGTAAAAACAAAGTGGAAAAAAAAAAATGTTGAGGTTCTTAATTTCTCCGTTTTCATGGCCACAGATTATACAAGACAGATCTTGTTATCCTGTTTCAGAAAAGATTCAAATGATTGTGCCGGGACTGTGAGCCCTGATAAATGGGGGCAAATGGTGGCTTGATCTGGGCTACCACAAACCCAGGCAGACTCAAATGTGAACACATTTCCTCAATATTCATCTGTTCAGGCTGACTCCTCTCAGGATTGAAGACATTTCCTGTGGTAAATAAAGGGCTATTACACAGAGTGTGAGGTATTGACTGTCAGAGTAGATTAAAATTAAATGGGGCCTAATTAACACTTGTTGCTTTTGCCAGTTTCATTTCTGAACAACTGCACAAAAGTTATGACAAACCTGAACATGCAGATTAAGCAGAAATCGATAGACAGTGCTATTTCTGACTGAAATCACTGTAATAGCTTTCCTTCAGTAAAGTCTAGCAGACGATATGTGAAATAAGTACTTAGAAGCATCCATCAGTAAAACATGCCCTTCAAACACAGCTTGTGAACTGTTTTACCTAGCTGCGTATTCTTTTCTTAGAGAATTCTTAACCTCCTTGGTTAATGCATTGAAATTTGACTGGTAGTGCCTACACAAAACACTTTCATCAAGTTGATGTCAATATATTACAATGTCATCGTCATTATTGTGCAGCTGAATCTTGCACATCATTATTAACCAACACCAACTCCAGCAAAGGATCCAGACATTAAAATCAAACCAAAAAAAACTTATTCTTCATTTGACCAAGGTTAATTTAACTTTTTTTTTTTTTTTTTTTTTTTTTTTTTTTTTTTTTT